>NC_081405.1:251115234-251415234 GCF_030272615.1 Cryptomeria japonica
GAATACATAAACTAATTACTAAAATAGAAGATATACCAATTAAGCACAAGAAACAATTAGAGAATACATACCATCCACATGACACCAAGATTTGTACGTGGAAAACCCGGTAAAGGGAAAAACCATGGTGGGAAGCCTACCCACAGTGAGATAATACTTCTACAATAAGTACATGATTACAAAGTGAGGGGCATGCATTTGTAGGAAGGTCAACAACCTAGATCACACTGCTCATTACAAAAGGAATCTCACTGACTACATAAGAAATCAAGACTACAATCTAGAAGGAAGAATGAACTGCAATAATGGAATCTCCTATGCCTAAGTACAATTCTGGTTAATCCAATACTGGAGGTTTTAAACCTCTTGCATAAACATGATTACCATCAGCATCTTGAATCCCTACTAGAAGCTGAACCAACACCACTTATGCATAATATCAAAAGATCTTCAACAAAGCTCTATCGGTGAAACCCTCACTGGATCAATAAACCAAGCTTACCAACATATAATATAGCATCCGATCACCAAATCAATATTGATTGAATATATATCTGAGTGGCATGAATATAAGATCTAATCCAATTCCATAAGCTAAAGCATACCAAAGTATACCAGATCAACATGATCTTAGCAACCAGAAACTAATCATCCTATCGGCACCAACTAAATATCGGTAAACAACCAAAGCAACTAGTGTTGACATCGATGACAAAACATTAATGCAACACATAATAAATTCCTCCAAATTTCTAACAATTTCTCCCTTTGGAATTGATGGCAACACTAGATGTGAAAAATATCCAAGTCCCAAGAAATGCCAAATAAATCTCCTACACAAGAATATAGAAATGAACTTCTAATCCATACTCTCCTTGTAGATGATATCACAATTAAGTTCTGCAAATTTCTCCACCTTATGTATATAAATCCTTATTTTTTTCACATGAATATTTCTCCCCCTTTGACATCAATGCTAAAGATCTGACATAAATATCAAAGAAAAATCATAAACCACTGAATCAAAAGACTAACTACTCCCCTTGAGTATTAGCATCAACACATCAGTCTGGAATGAATAATAGCTCTGACAATTCATACCAGATTGATTCCAAATAGCATCAATCGATTTTCTGCTAGAGGAGCATAAACCCCTAATCTATCTCTAAGGTACTCAAATGATTCTTTAGGGAAAGGTTTAGTGAAGATGTCTGCAATCTACTCTTTAGTGTTCACATAAAACAATCTAACTTCATTTTCTTCAACCTTTTCCTTCAAAAAGTTATACTTGATAGATATGTGCTTTGTCTTAGAGTGGAATACTAGATTCTTTGGTATGTCTATAGCAGAAGAGTTATCATAGTGAATAACTATCGGTTCATTGCAATGCACTTTTATGTCCTTTAACATTTGCTTCATCCATATAACTTGTGTATAGTTAGTAGCAACAACAACATACTCAGCTTCAACAGTAGATAAGGAAGCACATGACTGTTTCTTGTTGATCCATGAAATAAGTTTATTTCCAAGAAAGAAAGCTCCACCGGAAGTACTCTTCTAATCATCAACATCGTCTGCCCAATCTGCATCTGTATGCACATAAAGTAAAGTCATCATCTTTGGAATACCACAAACCATATTCAGATATTCCTTGTAAGTATCTAAAAATCCTTTTCACCACACTCATGAATTTCTCTAGGATCACTTTGATATCTTGATGCAATGAAAACTACATTCATTATATATGGTCTAGTCTGAGTCAAATATAGTAGACCTCCAATTTTAGAATTGTATCTTGTAGGATTTACCGGTGTTGATTCATCTTTCTTTGTCAATTTCTCACTTGTAACCATAGGAGTACTAACCGGTTTATAATTTTTCATACCAAATTTCTTCAACAACTCTCTAGCATACTTAGTTTGATAGATGAAAATACCTTTATCAATCAGAGTAATTTGTAAACCTAAGAAAAAATTCATTTCCCCAATCATAGAATCTCAAATTCATTCTCCATATTGTTAGAAAATTCCATGCACAACTTGTCCTCACCTCCAAAAATGGTGTCATCAACAAAGGCTTTAATAATCAGTATATCATCATCAGTTACTTTATAATATAGATTACTGTGAGCATTACCTTTAGTGAAACCAAGTTTTAAAAGATATTTGTCAACCTTTCATACCAAGCTATAGGTGCATGTTTCAATCCATATAAGGCTTTCTTTAACCTGCAAACCATGTTTTTATCATCTGAAAGTGAAAAGCCATCAGGTTTCTCAATATAAACTTCCTCATCAAAATCCCCATTCAGAAAAGAACACTTAACATCCATCTGATAAACCTTGTAGTTTTTATGTGCATCATAAGCAAGAAATAATCTTACAGCTTCAATCCTAGCTATAGGTGTAAAGGTTTCACCATAATCAATTCCTTCCTTCTAAGAATATCCTTTACAAACCAATCTATCTTTATTCCTCACAGCTTGTCCGATATCATTTAATTTATTTCTAAAAACCCATTTAGTTCCAATAACATTCTTATTTTTAGGTCGGGGAACTAAAATCCATGTGTTATTCTTTTCTATATGATCTTAATTCTTCTTCCATAGCTTTCATCCAACATTCATCTTTACATGCTTTTGTTACTGATACCGGTTCAACTTGAGAAATTAAACATACCTAATTATCTACCAATCTTCTTCTTGTCATCACTCCTTTGTTCTTATCCCCAACGATTTGATCTTTTGAATGATTCAACCTTACATACCAAGGAGTCTTCTGACTTTCTGTTTCTCTTCCCTTATCTTCAATTAGTGTAGAATTTTCTGATACTATGAGAGTAACTGGTTCAACATTTTGTTTTGGTAAAGGTGTTACCGGTTCAGTTATGATCATTTCCACTAGTGGTTCTTGCTCATAAATTCTAATTTGACTTCTATTATGCTCATCCACCTTGACATTAGTGTTCTCCACAATTCTCTGCAATATTTTGTTATAACATCTATATGCTTTGTTTTCATTAGAATAACCAAGAAATATTCCTTCATCACATATATGATCAAACTTACCAATGAAATCATCTCTCTTGATATAACATTTACTACCAAAGATTTTGAAGTACTTAACTGTAGGTGTATTGCCAAACCATAACTCATAACGTGTCTTACTGGTTTCTCCTTTGATATGATCTTCATTGAATGTATAAATTGATGTTCTCACTGCCTCTCTCTAGTAGATATGAGGTAGATTGGCTTCCATCATCATGGTTCTAGCAACATCCAAGATAGTTTTGTTCTTTCTTTCCACAACTCCATTCTGCTGAGGTGTCTGGGGAGCAGAAAATTGTCTCCTTATGCCATGCTTCTCACATAAGTTATTAAACTCACCAAATGTGAATTCTCCACCATGATCTAACCTTAAGCACTTAATCTTCAATCCTGTCTCAGTTTCAACCTTATCTTTAAAGATTTTAAAATTTTTAAAAGCCTCAGATTTCTTCCTTAGAAAAGTAACCCACATCATTCTAGAATAATCATCAATGATTAGCATAAAATATATATCACCTTGATAACTTTTGATTCTAGTAGGGCCACACAAATTAGTATGAATAAGATCAAGAATTTCATTAGATTTGTCTTGTATACTGTTAAAAGAGGTTCTGACTTGTTTTCCCATTTGACGTTCCTTAAATATCGGATTATAGGGCTTCACAATCTTAGGTATATCTCTAACTACATTAGTTGAACTGATCTTTACCATGCAATCAAAATTCACATGACATGGCCTTTTATGCCAAAGCCAACTCTCATCAATTTTTGCAATCAAACATGTCTTCTCACTGGAATTCAAATGAAATATATTACCTTTTATCTAAGTATTGGTAACAATCTCCAATCCAAATCTATTAATGATCTTGCATTTTCCATCCTTGAATTGTTATTGAAATCCCTTATCCACCAACTTTCCTACACTCAAAAGATTCTGCCTTAAACCTTCAACATAATAAACATTATCAGTATTGTTCTTACCATCTAATGATATAGTCCCTCTTCCTTTGATCATGCATGCTTTGTCATCTCCAAATCTAACCAGACCGCCATCAAATTCTTGCAAAGATAGAAACTTCCTTTTATCACTAGTCATATGATGTGAACATCCACTATCTATTACCCATTCATTCTTATCTTCAATTTTAGTAGAAAGGGCCTTTTCTTTAGGTAGATTCTCTTCCAGTACTAGATCATCTTCCTTGATAGCCAGGAACACCCATTCCTTTCCATTGTTGGAACCACTAGCAAAGTCTTGTGTTGGTTCATCATCAAAATTAGCCACACCTTCCTCATTAGCAAAGTAACTTGATTTATCTTTGTTTCTCTTGTACTTATGCTTGTTTTGATATTTAGGGTTAGGCTTAAAAGATATTCTAGCTCTTTCTTCAAATATTTAACTCCTTTCAGGACATCTAGATGCAAAATGACATATCTTATTACATGCAAAGATTTAAAGGGTGATTTTCCTTCATACTTATTTCCTATTGGTCCTTTAGGTACTCTTCTAACAAATAGGGCTTCAAGTTGCTCAAAATCTTCATCTTCCCTCTTCATATCATCCAATTCCTTTGCATACAAATATTTCCAATCTTGCTTGCTGATTGATGATGTAAATGCATGAAAAGCAAGTCCAGATTTCACAGCTCCATAAGGTCCAAATTCTTCAAGCTCAAAAGCAAATAATTTCCCAGCCAAGGTAACCCTATTGACAGAATTATTTGCCATTGTTCTTAATTCATTAATTGCAGTAGCCTTCATCTTATAAGCCGGTGGCAAAGCTCTCAGAACTTTAGAAACTATTTCATCTTCGCTCAGACATCCACCACAACATTGAATTCCCATGATAGTTTCATTTACCCTTTCCATAAATGCAGTAATCCTTTCATCTTCTTCCATCTTCAAATTTTCATATCTCACTCGGTATCCATCAAGTTTAGCAATATTAATAGCAGGGTCACCTTCATTTAGAGTCTCCAAATTGTCTCATATAGCTTTTGCAATTGATTTGTCAATCAATCCTATTATTTGTTGATCAGAAAGTGCACACAAGAAGGCTTCTCTAGCTCTACAATCATTCTCAAGCTCCTTATCCAAGTTTGTCAAAGGAGGATTGTTAGATGCGGGATTAAAAGGGGTTACACCATTCTCGATGATCTCCCAAATTTCCTTACCAAGATATCTCAGATGAGTCTCCATCTGAATCTCCCATACTCCGTAATTTGTTCCATCAAGCCTAGGAATTTCTCTCCAAAAGACAGTTGCAGATGAACTTGAATTGTTAGACACCATAGGATCTTCCTCAAGTGATTAAGCTTCTACAGAGAGGACTCGTGCTCTGATACCAATTGTTAGACAATTCAAATAACCGGAGGACAACTGAGAGGGGGGGACTGAATCAGTTGTCACCAGATTACCGGAACCTTAAGAATTTAAAACTTTATTATTGAAACACATAAGATCAATACTAGAATACATAAACCAATTACCAAAATAACGGATATACCAATTAAGAACAAGCAACAATTAGAGAATAGATATCATCCACATGACACCAAGATTTGTATGTGGAAAACCCGGTAAAGGGAAAAACCACGGTGAGAAGGGAAAAACCATGGTGAGAAGCCTACCCATAGTTAGATAATACTTCTACAATAAGTATGCGATTATAAATTGAGGGGCCTGCACTTGCAGGAAGGCCAACAACCTAGAGAACACTGCTCATTACAAAAGGAGTCTCATTGACTACATAAAAAATCAAGACTACAATCCGGAAAGAAGAATGAACTGCAATAATAGAATCTCCAATGCTTGAGTACAGTTTCAGTTAAGCTCAATACCAGAGGTCTTAAACCTCTTGCATAAACCCAAATCGATCACCTATGATCGACCAAATCCTTTGCATGAATGATTATTACATTATTCACTTGCATACCATGATCTACAAAGAGATCATACACATATATATACAAACCCTAGACCTTAAAAAATTAGGTTGGCCACCCAGACAATAAAACCTATTACATAATTATAAAACATGTCAGCCTGAGACCAAACAAATATCATCCAACCCATAAGTCATCCCAGAAACACATCGAGAAGTTCCAACAACAAGTTACATTAATCCAGACCATAACTTAGATAGCACCAGACCCAATTTAGGTCCACACATGCTAAAGAAATGATTCCAATCAGTCAAGGCTAAAAAATGATCACCATCAGCATCCTGAATCCCTACTAGAAGCCGCACCAACACCACTTATGTATAATATCAAAATATCTTCAACAAAGCTCTGTCAGTGAAATCCTCACCGAATCAATAAACCAAGCTTACTAGCATATAAGATAGCATCAGATCACCAAATCAATACCAACTGACTTAAAATATATTTGAGTAGCATGAATATCAGATTTAAGCCAATTTCATAAGCCAAAGCATACCGGAGTATACCGAATCATCATCATCTTACCAACTAGAAACCAATCATACTATCGAGACCATTCAGATACTGGTAAACAACTAAAGCAGATAGTGTTGACATCAATGATAAAACATCAATGCAACACATAATGAATTCCTCCAAATTGCCAACATATTACACAAAATAAGCCACCTGGACCTTAAAAACTTAGATTGGTCTACTCCAAAACAAAGAGGGAACCAAGACATATCACAATACATCCTTCCATGATTGATCTAAGAATTTGCACACGCTAGCTCACATAATACAAAGGGCCTTACAAAACATAACATGTAGACATAATTAATCAATTGGCCACATAACCACTTCCAATGAAAAATACTCCATGCAATCTCTACATGCCAAGGTGAGAGCCAAATTAACATCTCAACACATCTTTCAGAGAAAGAGAATATGATCCATTAAATTGCAATGCAATTAGCAACATTTCTGGAGGGCACCAAAATCATTTCGAATCATCCTGAATATATGTTAGCACAACCAACACCAAAATCATATCTGGATCAACATGTCTAAGTTTGACACCAATGCCAACCATATAAGCTCATGCTATCAACAAACTCCAACAATTTCCCCCTTTTTCATTGATGGCAACACCAATAAATAGCAACACTAATGAAAAACTGATAATCTCATAACAACTCTCTCTTACCAATGCATTTATATGATGGTAATGGATAGAGACAATCATGTTGGATATAGTTGTAGTGGACTTCCAAAAATAAATGAATCTAAGTGAATTAGCTATTTCATAGACAAAAATTATAAAATTACTATTAACGATATCATATAAATAATCATATAAATTATTTACATTCAGGTGATGCTTACCATATTAGGAGAATTCATCAATTTGTCACGAGTTGAATGCACAAACTTAGTAGTCACGAACACGGTGTAGTTTTGGGCGACCTACAACAAAAATTAGTTAGATATAATTAGGAGACCTACAACACTTGATGATTCTCTCAAATTATGTGTTGAATGTGATAAAAGTAGGTGTTTGTGATCACATTAGTTAGATATAATTTGGAGACAATTTAAGGTCCTAGGTAAGATGATGGCTAAGGGGTCTAAAAAAGATGCCATAAGGGGAAAAACACTTGAACATTCTCTCAAAGTATGTGATGAGTGTGATCAAAGTATGTTTCATGTGATTATATTAGTTAGGTGTAATTAGGAGATTATTTAAGGACCTATGTAAGATGATGGCTTAAGGGTACAAAATGTCAATAAATCAATTTTAAATATTTATAATCAATATCAGTATCATCAAGACATGTATTTAAATATATTAAACTATATATAATTACATATATTTATTTATTCCATTGTACTATTTGCATCCTCTCTTTTGTTCAATGCATCTATAATTGTCTTGTGTTCTTCCATATAACATGTAAATAACTCCTTTTTAGTAGGTCTCCCTCAATATCTAACTAGTTTTAGATTTATCGTCACAACAAAATGTGAGTAGTGTATAATAGGCATAATAGGATTTGTGTATGATTAACTAGAAGAGGAACAAGATAGACCATTACTCTTTATATTGTTTATCAATGTTGTATAGTTGTGTATCTATGAATCACTATTCGAAATCAAACAATTTAAAGCTATTAAAAATAAAAACTATAAGAGAAAATATAAAGTTTTTAGAGTTCACATAGCATGAGAATACCTATCACACTCTACCCAACTATTAAGCAGAAGTATCTTATTTATATAATACAAGTGTAAGAAAAAGATAAGAATAAAAGAGCAAAACCACTCTATAGAGAACAAGGAGTGTTAATCATTTTTGCATATACAAATTCCATGTAATTACATCTTGACTTGGTTTGAAACAAGTAGAATCTTGAACTCTCATTTGGTTATTTATAACCATGACAATAAAAATTCAACATGATGTCCCTTCTTGTAACCATTAATTTAATTTTCAATTTTTCAATGAAAGAACTACTTAAATAAAAAATAGGTTTGTTGGACCAACATGCGTCACTTTCTTCACATAGGATTTAATCTTTTCCATTGGAATGAAATGGCCATCAAATGAAAATCTTTTGTGGATGATTGAACGAGGTAGATGGCTACTAGGAGGTCTAACCTTTATGCTTCTTTTACTAATGGCACAACATGATTGTGTTGTCAATTGTATGATAATATAGAGATGCATTGGCCTATGATGTGGCTTAAGATATATTTCCCTTCCTCTTTTACATTATCTTACAAACTTTGGAGAGAAAGAAGGTCCTTGCAAAAAGTACCAACCTTAAATCCTCAATCAAATGGGACACTAATAGGGAGTTGTCAAAATTATAATATTTTAGAGATGCGCAGGGGTTTCATGCATATTCCTCTTATCATTATAATTTATTTTTATTTACATAAGCATCAAAAGAATGAAGGTTGCACCAAAAGGGTAATGTGAATCCATGAGATAACGGTGCATCAACATTGAGTTGTTAGACTAACAACTTGAATATGATGAATAAACTGTTGATCTTGAGAAAAATCCAATAATTATGAAGATTTATTTTTGTTCACATTCTTTATATGGAGATATAGAGTGGAGGGACCCATCAATGACATCATATAAGCACAGACCAATGGCATAATGATGTTTTATTGTTAGACTGGCAATATTTGGAGATGTGTGGGATTGCCATGTGGCCAAGTAGACGTGACTGTTCATTGGCCTTTATTTTGTGTGAATGAAAGTGCTTTCTTTCATAATATATCAATATTGGGCAATTGTGTTTAGAGGTATTGAGTTTTCAGACTGCCAACTTCAATATGATGTATGGGATTTTGATCTTAGAAAAAATTAAATAGTTTCAAATTGTGTCATCATGTGCCTTTTTTCTTCGACCAATGATCCTCCAGAAAGATCAAAATATTTATGCTAAAAGTAATAAATCCCAAATGGAAAGTGTTAGATGCCAGTGATCGATAAGATCATGCCAAAAAAAACTAGGCAAGAACATTGAAACATGAACTCTATTGAAAGAGAGACCACAAATATATGAGAAGTGCATGACAGTGTTATTCATGAAGGACTAATTGGTCTAATCGAAGCATAGAGAGTGAATGATCTAGAGCTAAGTGATGTTTCCTCTTATGTTTTGTTTACATCTCCCTTTTCTATTATTGTGCCCTTGCATTTCTTATGTATACATATGTTCTCATGCCTTGCACATTGACTTATCATTTTGTCTTATTCGCTTGTACTCTTTTATGTATCCTTAAGCTTGTCCTTACCCTAACTATCCATTTATACACTTGTCTTTCAACTAATATAAAAAAAAAATGTATCCAAATTATGATAAAAGAAAAATCCTATTTACTAGCCAACTCATATTTTCTTCTCTAGCTCACTATCCTGGTGGTGAATCATAGAGTATGATTTGAAACATTGATGAGAAAAAGATACTTACAGTCAAATTTAGAAGCTCAAATCACAACTATTTAGTAACCACCATAATCATTTTTTATTTTAAACCTAAAAGATTTATTACATAATCTCTTACATAAAATATTTATAATCTTAATTAAATTAAATTAATTTACTAATAAATATTAAATTTTAAACAAAATATATAGATTTTTAGACTGGAGGAATTGGACATAGCACCCCACGTGGGCTGGGGGGAGACTAGACATTGTGATCTCATGCTTCACCACTGGAAGCTCTCACCAATCAAGCTAGGCTGCCAACCCCAAACAAAAATCATTTTTTTTAACTTTAGAGGTATCCATATGAAAGGGGTAAGCTAAGGCGAGTTTAGTCCTCTATGGATGTACACAATTGCTCACAAGCCACGTGCATCAAGGAAATCCGAACCTCAGAGTCAAACTTAAGACCAATGGAAAACAAACCCACAGCCCAAACCAACTCCAATACTCATACGGACTCAATATATTTACTTTTATATTAAAAATTTTATTGATAAATAATTTAACTAAATTAGAGACCTAATCTTACCTCTATATTTACGTTCCTTTCAAAAGCTAGAAATTAAACAAACGCTAGAAAATGTATTACAAAAATTTAAAAGAGAGTTAAAAGGTGATTTTCCTTGCTAAAACGTCGCCGCCTCCTTTTTAAGTAAAATATTTTAAATAAACACCACAATACTATTCCTGGTCGCCGATGGATATAGAAAGCATTTCCCACTTATTTGGAAGCAAGGGCAGTACGGTTCATTCCGTCATTATTACTAGTCATTTAAAAGCCTTTATTATGTCCCACTTCAACAATTATTTAGCCCCTATTCCAAGTCCATTGGAATTTACATTGACCATTAAAGGGAGAGAAAATGTGGAAAGGTATATTCAGATTTTAGACTTGTATATTCTATTTCAGTGGTAATGTAGTTTTTAAATTAGAATTGAAAATATTAAATGATTCATTAGTTAATGTGAAAGGGTGTAAGAAAGAAAATATTAGGTTTTATTTTTCTTGAGTCAAGAAAATGTAGATCTCTTTGTGAAAGATAAGTTGGAAGAGTCGTTTAGAGTATGAACTAGAAAAAAATGGGTTTTCTTTTTGATGTCAAGAAAATATAGAAAGTTGAAAGAGTTGATTTGGGTGTAAAAGTCATCTAGGAAGAGAAATTAGAGAGGGACACTTGAGTTTGCATATGTTGTTTTCTTTCTATCATTCAACGCTAAATATAAAAGTAGTTCAATTGTTTTTTGAGTGTTGAGAAAGGAAGATAAAATGTGAAAAGGTACATTTAGATTTTAGACTTTTATATTCTATTCAATGACAATGTAGTTGTTAAATCCAATTTAAAAATACTAGAAGCTTCAAAGTCATTACATGGGGAATGGTTATTCAACCCCTAGAATGCACCAAACATTTATTATAATGTATTAAGGATAATGATGTTTCGGTGCATTCTAGGGGTTTGATAGCCATTTCACATTACACAAGGGTATAAGAAAGAAAAATATAGGTTTACTCTTTGAAGTCAAGAAATATGTTGTAAGACATGATTTGGGTGGAAAAGTCATTTAGGAATAGAAAATTAGAGGGGGTCCAATGAGTTGGAATCTAGTTTTGTCTCTTTATCATTCAACTTCAGATAAGAACGTAGTTTGAATATTTTATACATTTCAAAAATATAGTGAAGAGATAAAGTGTAAAAGTGAATACTTAGTATTTTTTAATATTTACTTTAATATATCAATAAATATATTGTTTAGTGTTTACTTTGAGATTTATAGTGTATAAGTTGACATAAAGTAATCTTAATTCTAATTTTGAGCTAATTTATTTATAATGATTCAAACACAATTATGATGCTATCTTATTCCCTATCCCAGATCCAACCTTTATTATGTTTTTCTCGTTTATGCATAATTGCTAATGCAATTTTATCCATCTAATCAATGCTTGATCTCACATTCCTCAAAACAACCCCCCCTTCCAAAATATAATCACTAGTAGTTAGTTTAAGACAAAAAATTCAAATTAAACACTCAATATTACTTGTTATTTCATATGTCAATAAAAATATATAAGCATCCAAGATCATTTAGAATAATCAAACAAGGCTATCCAGCGCCTTTTTCTCATCATCCATAAAAGCTTATTATTACTCATTGTGTAAACAAATATAAAGGGGTTTCACTAAGGTTAAAGGAAGTGAAGCACTTCAATCCGATCTTAGCAAGCCTTTCAAAAGTGTTTATCAACACTACCTCAACTCAATGCAAGCATTAATATATAGGAGTGAAAGTTAGAATAGGGCATAGACATAGATAAAATCACATATTTGGGTTATGATCAAAATAAAACCTAATGTAGCTAATTTACATTTCTTGAAGATAAATTTGTTCAAAAAATATGAAGTTTGTAGGCATAATCTAACATTAGAGGTTTGATAATGTCATGTCCTATATCTACTCAATTTGAGTCTCTCTATATTAGGTTTATACTTGCATCTTCCATATTTTTGTTTATTGTGTATTTTCTTTTTTTCGAGAATTTGCTTTCTTCAAACTCCACTCTTCCCTTCTACTTGTCAAAGTTTCAAACTTATCCATCATATCATGTCTTCCATCTACCACATACCTCAACTATTGTATTTGCTAGACTTATCCATCTTGCCAAGCATGTTGCTTGACCCTCAATGTTGTTTCTTTAGTTGATTCCCTAGTTATGGCTAATCTCTAATCCATGATATTTTTTTCTATGTTTTGATTTTCCTCTTAACTTCTTACCACATTCCATATTGTTTTTAGTAATTTATTTTTGGTGACATTGTTTTCGAAGTGGAATAACTCTCACCCATGATCATTATTCAAATGTGTCTGCATGGTGAAAAGCCTATCTATTTGTGAAGGATATAATTTTTTTTTTCATCTAATACCATCATCTCCACTTCATAGTCTCCTTTTATAGTCTATTTCAAGCACTTGTGTTTGAACATGGGAATGCTTTGATGACAACCCTGTTGATTTTAGAGGATGACTCATATGGGGTTCATATTTAAGCTTAATCATGTATGGGATCCAACCACAGTATATTGATATGATTTATTATTGTTGTTGGTATTTATTGTATTATATAACTATTTAAATGTATTATACTAATTAATATAATAAGATAGAGATAATGATTTCATCTATTATTTATTTTTCATTAAAATAATAAGATCACAATTTATATCTATTATTTTCTATAAAAAATGTAATGATATTAGGGTAAGTGCACCAAGATGGGGGATCAAAAAGGGATCTTGAAATGCCACCTTTTTTTCTAAAATCAACAAACTCTAAACTTCGACGAGAAAATGAAGACAGTTACACTCAAAATTTGAAGATGCAACAAGAACAAGAGTCGTAGTGCTCTAAATCCACTTCCTAAAAAACCGATTTGTTATGAAAATGGTGAATATTAAGGGGTTCAAAAAGGGGGGGCACACTAAGTAGTCCTATTTTTTATTCCATGTAGTTTATGCCATTTTTTTTGGCTAATTTTTTATGAATATACATTTTTTTACTAATTTTCGAAGTGGACACATTCTAAAAATCATAAATTTGAGCATGCTCCCCCCCATTTTTCTGAAAACTAATCAAAAAATATTTTTTTCAATATGTATAAAATTGAATCTAGTTTATTAAAATGTAATTTATTTAAAAATTCAATGAATACGTAAAAATATATGTCCAAAATAGCACATGTTGGTTTTTGACAAGAAAAGGACACATTAATAAAAGAAATTAGAGATTAAAACCTTAAGATAATCAAAATGTGTAAAAAATTAAATGTTTGGATAGCTAAGAGAGAGCTTAACATCATCAAGGTGTTTATTTTTGTTTGAATTGAAACACTTACAAACTTGATGTCTTGGGCTTGAAATAGTTGTCCAAGCCTTTTGGGTTGGATGCCCCAAGGAAAATCCAAGTCAAAGGCTTGGTGTTTCTAAATGCAAACCATTTGGTGAGTGCCAAATTTGGCACTCACCAATTTGAAAAAATGCATTTTTTACATTTGGTGAGCACCAAATTTGGGGCTAGCCAAATATGAAAAATAAAAAATTTCATTTGGCAAGCGCCAAATTTGGTGTTTGGGAAATGTATTGCATTAACAATCTCTCTCTCTCTCTCTCTCTCTCTCTCTCTCTCTCTCTCTCTCTCTCTCTCTCTCTCTCTCTCTCTCTCTCTCTCTCTCTCTCTCTCTCTCTCTCTCTCTCTCTCTCTCTCTCTCTCTCTCTTAGTTCAATATATGCATAAAATATCATTTAGCTATAAGAAAGAAAAAAAACTTTCTTATACTTTAAGTTATATTTTATGTATATATTGACAAGATGTTTGAGAATGGTTTTAGATCTCTAAGAGTCATAATGTAGAGTCTATGTTTTAGAAGACCATATAAATTTTTAGATAGTCAAATTTTAGTAATCAACAAGCTTCTAAGCATTCTGTTTTTCTCTCTATCTTACTCTCTTTATCTCCCCAAACCTCCAGACCTATATCTCTCCCTCTCTTCTTTCTCTCACCTCTCTCTCCTCTCTAGATCCCTCCCACCTCCACCTCATCTTCCCTCCTTACCCCATCTCTATCTTTTCCTCCCTCCCTCTATATTCTTCTCTCTCCCTCATTCTTTCTATCCCCTCTCTCTTCATTCTTTTGATCACTACCTATCCCTCCCACCCTCAGTCTTCCCATCTCTAGGTATCTCCCTCCATCCCAATTTACCTCACTACCTCTCTTCCTATCACATTACCCATGTCTCTCTCCCAATATATATTTGTCACCTCTATCTCTACCCCATGGTCTCTTACCCCTCGCTCCCCAGGCTCTAGGTCTCTTATCTCTATATCTCTCCCCTCTCTAGTTCTTTCCCTCACTCTCCAACTCTCTCCCTACCAAATTATCCCTTTTTACCTCCCTCCCTTGAGCCACCTCTCCACCTCTTCATCCTTGTATTATTAACCACCTCTCTCTATCTTCCTCTACCTATCTCACTCCTCTCTCTCCCCATGTAGGTCTCTCACATTTGTCTACCCCTATGGGTATTTGACCTCTCTATTTGTCTCCTCTCTAGTTCTCTCCCTCCCTATCCACCTCTCTCTCCATCCCTCCTTGCCCATCTCCCTTTATGAATTCTCTCCTTATCTTCTCTCTCTCCCTCATCTCTCTATTTTCCCTCCTTCTCTAGGTCCCTCACTCCCTCCATGTCTACCTCTCCCTCCCTCCCTTCTTACTCCACTCTCTTTGTTATTTTATCTCTCCTCTTCTCCCTCCTCTCCTCTAGGTCTCTCCCTCCTCTCCTCTAGGTCTCTCCCTCCCTTTCTTCCTCTCTCCCTCTCTATATCCTTCTCCCTCCTTACACCCATCTCACTCTCCCTTACCCACTGACACTTATTCTTTCTCTTTCTTCAAAATGGATCCTAGTGACTCCCCCACTAGGATGATTTTCATTTGGGAGAGTTTTACATTCAAAAGAGGGGTTGAATCCACTAGAGCCAAATCCAAGGGAAGCAAGGATCTGAATATTCAGTGGATTGCAAGGGTTGAAGTATGATTTTCCCTCTTTTGTAAATGAGAAAGTTGACTTGTTTACAATGCGGAAAAGAGAGAGGAAATGAATGAAATGAGGAGCTACCAGTTCGGGATCGTGCTATAACTTTGGATCTGAGCTAATTAAAATGATATGGATCTTCCCTAAAAATCTGGAGAAAAGTCATCAGGACCGTGGCGGGAATGTACATGGTCCTCCACAAAATCCACGAAACGAAAAGGGTTCTTCCATCTCTGCAAATGAAGCCGAAACCTGCGAGGAAAAGGGGTTTGCCTCAGTCAAACCTTGGTTGAGGAATCAACATTGAAAGAAAGTAATTGCAAATGCTTGAATGTAAACATTGGAAATGTATACCTTGTAGATCTGCAACTTGTTGATGATGATTGCTTTGGTTCTTGAATGTAATCACAAGTGTTGCATGAAATGGCATGTAACATGATAGAACCCCAACACACATACATTCTTGCAAATTAATGTTGAAATATTGCTCCCATAGATGAATGAAGAAGACTTGAATGCTTGAAGATCTCATTGTTTATGGTCAAGGGTTTGCATATATAGATGTAAGATCTCAATGTAGATCATCATGGTTATGGGAAAGGAATGTAATGTGCCAATAATGTAATATCATTCGGGCAGAGGATTTGGTTGATCTTTGGAGATCGAATTGGGTTTATGTAAGAGGATTTACTCCCTCGGTATTGAGCTTAACTGGAACTGTACTCAGGCATAAGAGATGCTATCTTTTGCAGTTCAATACTTCTCCAGATTGTAGTCTGGATTTCTATGTAGTCAGTGAGGCTCCTTTTGTGATGAGAAGTGCTCTCTAGGTTGTTGGCCTTCCTACAAGTGCAGGCCCCTCAATTGTAATTCACATACTTACTACATAAGTATTATCTGACTGTGGGTAGGCTTCCCACCATGGTTTTTCCCTTTACCGGGTTTTCCACATATAAATCTTGGTGTCATGTGGATGGTATTTATTCTGTGATTAGTGTTTATGCTTAAGTAGTTTAACTGCTATTCTGGTATTAATGTTTTGGGTTTTGATATTAAAGTTTTAATTGCTAATGGTTTCGGTAATCTGTGACAACTGATTCACCCCTCCCCCCCCCCTATCAGTTGTCTTCCGATTATTTGAACTGTCTAATAGACCCCATGTCTCCCATAGAAATTTATGATAATTCTTTGGGTGTGGGAAGATTTGACTAGTATTATTGGCATGTATGTTGTAGATAGGCTATCAATTATAGAGTTGTAAATAGACCACTACTTACTGAAGTGGTAGAGGCTCCATTTGAGTGTTGATAAAGGCCAAGTTGTGGAGCCTTGTTGATTGATTTTGGAGAGGGATCAAAACTAGTCTTTAACACCTTCTTCAACTAATTTAAAGGTTATGCAACAAACAATAAAAGATTCCTTTTATGGAATCCTCTCTTCTTCATTATTCTTCTATGGATTTTCTATTTAAAATTCTATCTCCTAGGACATCCATACAATAGTAGAATAGTGCAACATGTAATACAGTGTGCCTGTGAAATTTTTATAATGTATATGTTGATGATCCTCATTTTTCATAGTATATATTAGCTCACACTAACAATGACCAATGATTTACAAGATATTTCACAGATGCCTCCAAACTCCTTTGAATTTGAGCTAGATATAGTGCCACTAGATAGGTGCAAATTGTAGGTTTGAAGTATTTAGATTGGCCCTAAAACCAAATTAGCACAAATAATAATATCTATCATTTACAATGAAGTATAAGTAATGCAGATAGAAACCTTACATATATAGGTGAGGTAGGCAAGTTGGATCATACGACAACTAAATAACCCTCCAAAGATGGGACACATATGAGCATACTTGACAAGTGTGTGAGCAAGTGGCTAATGTAAAAGAAACAAGTGTTTCTCTAAACGAGGACACATGCCTCAACCATATGAGGTGAGATAAAACTTGAAAAGTGCTCAGTAAACTTAAGCTTATGTGTGAATAGGTTAATCCAGAAAGTGATCACAACTAACTAGTTATGTAGTGATACTATATACACCAACATATAGTACTTCAATGTCTAGTATTAAGCTCATTAGTTGAGGTTAAAATTGCATATACGTGCATATTGCATTGATTACATATGGTTTTATGTAAAAATATATACCATTCTTATCTTTGTTTGACTTTTCGTAAAGGATCTCTATAGTTTTGTACTTCCTTGCGAATGATCATAGATAACAAATGAATGCAAGCTCTATCTAGATGGGTTGAGTCTTTATTTCTAAAGAATATGAATACCAACATGATAGTGTACTTTACATGTCCAAAAAACCTTTATGGAGCACTCTTCCAAACTACTATAGTGAGGCATGTCCACTTTATTTGCAACCCAATCCTAGAAATGTCAAGCACATCATTCTCTTATAGCCATCACTTGGCCAAGAACTATCATACCACATTATTGGATTGGGAAAGTGCAATATTTTTTAAAATCCTTCGAGATAATGCTTGTGATGGGTTCTTTTTTTATTCTATAAATATTATCCCCTTGAATGGAGTGGTAAGAAAAAATGTGCATAAATAAGTCATGGCATGAGAACACGTCGAACTCCCCTGCTAGTCAATGTAGAAAAGAACCCCTAACTCTATAAAGCATGGTTGGTTTCTATTCATCTTTAGGATAATTTTGGGAAAAAATAATAGAGTTTGTTAAAAATATAAATATAGTTGTTTATGGGGGTACTACCAAGTAGCACAATGCATTGTAGGTCTAGAGACCATATCTTAGCATTCTCACAATGATTGATTATAACTTCTTGAGGTGTCTCTCTTAATTCTCTATCTAATTTTTTTTCTAACTTCAAAACTTGAATAATCAGAACAAAGTTCAACTAGAATATTGTAACAAAGAATTTAGCTATTAGATTCAATAGAGTCATGTAGTTTCTGTTGATGTTAATTAGGGAATGGCAGATTCCAATTGCCTTGGGAAACATTGGAATCCACCCAAAAGGGCTGGCCCCTTTCCTCAAACTATACCTCATGATAACATTAAACCTCACGCCTCACAACTTAAACCTCACACTCAATGTGTTGATAACTAGGGCCGACCCTATTCATAAGGCAATTGCTAAAAAGGAAAAATATAATTAAAGTTAATTATAAGGAAAGCCGACCTATCTAAAGGTTTCACTTCACATATAAGTAAATAGAAAACCTCATTGTTATTCACTTATTTAGTTTTCATTCATGCGAAATATACATGCCTGCCTAATGCGAACTTTAGGGAGACATATTACATCTACACTTACAACAATTTACATCTGCCATTGGAGGTGTGAAATCCATCATTAGGAGTCAGCAAACTCAGTGAATACACAATGAATTCCTTGAAGGTCTGTAATCTAGGTTAAAGGAGTAGCAGAATGACATCAACCATCACTCATGTGACATCAAGCTAATATTGAAGGCAACCACCTCAATTTGCCATACTTCTTGTGACAACAACATCTAAACCTACAAATACATGAGATAAGTGTTGTAATGATTGCATAACTATAATCCATAATCAGATCTGAGGATCTTTTCTGGCTAGGTTTTTCCTCTTAGGAGGTTTTCCGAGGGTAACTGTGTCTTGTTCTCAATTTGTTCATTTCTATGTTGTCATTAATTCCAATTTCTTTTAGTTAATCAAACTAATTAGAAACTAAATATAAATTCTGAGTTTATATCAATCTGAAAATGTTAAAATTAACAGTTTCCACAGTCCATGGAGATGTATAACAATTTTTTTGGCTTAAACTATGTGCAATTTTTTCATCATCAATGTTTCAGATCATGCTACATGATCCATCATAAGGATGAAACATAGAGAGTGGTATTAGATTCATCTTAAGGCAATTCATTTAATTAATAGATAGCTACAAGGAACACAATAGAGAAATCTCCTACTGATTTGAATAATATTTTAGGACAAACAATCAATTCATTCATGAATTTTAGAGGTTCAACTTTAATAAGTGTCACCCTCAACATTGATCACTACCATTAACTGGAGCACTATATTCATGCGTCTTCATTCGACTTTCTTAACAATCAATCTATTGTTATTGTAGACGTCTAAAAATGGTCAACGCTTGCGGAGTCATACTTTAACATTGGCGCATTGCCTCATTTTAGGTTTTTGCGTTGTATTAACATTTCTTCTCTGATTCGCACTTCGTCTTTATCATTTGCGAGCATCGAGTCATTCTTCTGCATTCTTCATTTATCTCACTCACAAATTTGGTCTTGTCGACAACAATCTTCAGTCATGATTTTGGTCAATCTTATTCTATCGCATCAATGTGCGTGCTCATTGTGTCATCATTTTGGATATCATCAATCCTGATTAGGGTTTTGTCCTCTTATCAATCTTGTCATCTTGCGATTGATTCGTCATCGATCCTTGTCCTCTTATCAATCTTGTCATCTTGCGATCGATTTGTCATCGATCGTTGTCGTTTTCAATCTTGTCGACTTGCGATCGATTTTTCATCGATCGTGGTCATTTTCAATCTTGTCGTTTTGCAATCTATTTTGTCATCGATCCTTGTCCTCTTGATAATCTTGTCATTTTGTGATCGATTTGTCATCAATCGTCGTCTTTCTCAATCATGTCAATTTGGATCAATTAGTCATTGTTCCTCGTCAATTGGCGCATTTATCAATCAAATCATTTATCACATTGGTCATTTATCAATTCAAAATCATGATCGAATCGGCATCAAATCAATCTTCAATCACGACCTAATTGTCATCCTTGCATTGCTAATTCATCTTCTAGGGTTTCATGATTTAATCATTTAACCTTGTTTGTCATTTCTCCCTCTAGGATTAATAAATTATTTATTTATCCTAAGTCTTCGTGTCACAATTAAATGTTTATTTAATTGGCTAACTAATTATTCCTCTTTTTGTGAATTAATTAATAAATGACAAATTATTAGTTAATTTACCTAATTTCTCCTAGTTCCTAATTTCCTAATTTTCATCAATTTCTTAATTCCTAATTTTCCTCTTTTTCTAATTTCCTAATTTCTATTTCATCTATTTTCAATTCTCTCCTATTTTTCTCCTAATCTCATGGGAATGACATTTCAGTTTGTCATAATTTGTCATAATTGATAATCAATCAATTTTGACATAGAAATTTGTCATAATTTTGTCATAAATTATCAATCAATCAATCTTGCATTGCAAGTGCAAAATTGTCATAATTTGTCATAATTGACATTCTTGATTTGCAATTTCCATTCGAATCTCTTCATGCTAATTTGATCTTTTCTCCAATTTGTCTATAAATTGATTGAATTTCTTCAATCAAGATCCCCTACTACCTGGTCGAATCAATCACGCTTTGAGTATTCTTGCGCTACTTGTCAATCTTTCTTTCACATTAGGTTTATGCACTTGAAGGTGAGATCCACAAACAAAGGCTATTTGAAGAAGAAAGAAGGACAATGGAGCCGCATGAAGGAGACATTCAGATCTGCAATGGTTTGCTTAGTTTTCAATCTTGAATGTTTTGTTTTCATGTCTTTATTGAGTGTGTTTAGGATTGATCATTGCATTTGAGCTTTTGTGATTGAGCTAGATTAATATTGATTTGCTTGTGATGATTTCCGATTTCCTAGCTACATTAATTGGTGAACCTGACGTGAACTAACCATCTAACCATGTCTTGAGTGCCTTTTGAGTTGATTTGCAGGTCAAAAAAACCCAAGAAACAGGGTAATGCAAGGCTTTCTGGGGACTTCTGCGCTTGTGTGAGACAATCTGCGCCTGTGTCAAGCATTTTGTGCCTGTGTCAAGGACAATTTGCACTTGTGTCAAGCATTCTGCGCTTGTGTAAGTCCAGAAACAGAGGTAAAAAAAGAGGTATTTTTACTTGAAAATTGTTTTGTTTTGCTTTCTGTTTCTGCTTTTTGGTTTTTGGTACTGATTCTCTGTGCAACACCTTGGCATTATGCATGGCAAAGACAATAAATGAAACTAATAACATGTTTTATGCAGGTTCGATAGTCAAAGAATAAACATATCAAACTTCTGACTTGGGTTTTGCAGGTTGCCTTGGACTACAATTAAACTTCGTGTTTGCAATTAATATTTAGGCACCTAGTTTTTGATTGCTAAGTAGGATGGAATGAACGTACATTTGCTTTGATTGTTGAGTTTGACATTGGAGTAGGAGAGTATGCTCTCATCCTTCTTAGGGTGATCAGAAATCCAGATCTTTGATACCATTCTCATGTTTTGATTGTGTGTTACCTTTAGAGGGCCTGCCTTCCCGATCATTTGCTTTTGCAAGCAAGTGATAATCGTGAGAAGGGAATGACCCAAAGTGAGTATGGCTAGAATACCTTGGCATTCTAACTCACTATAAATAAATACCTGATGAGCGAAAGCTTTGAAGGAAGGGTTACGTGGGAATTGTAGTTACTTGGGAAGTGATGACCCTTGAACTCTTTCTCATATCAACATCTAGGTAGGACCTCACGGTCTAAATCGTGATTGTGCGACTACATTTGTTTGGTATCTTGGTGGGCTTAATGTCTCAATCACGCTCGCGTGACATCAAGGAGTAACACTTAACAGAAATCCTTACTAAACACCTTGTATTTAGAGGCCAAAAATCCTTCTAGTTGCTTGAGAAGGACAAGTTCGGATACTTGGAAGAGATACTAAGTTTGCCATGGGGAGATTTCCATGGGGACTGATGCTTGGCTGCCCTGAGAAGTGAGTGCCATGGAGGGGAGCCCGTGGGGTCAAGCATCTATGTATTCTCCTTGAATCTCATAATGAGTCTACCTCTCAAGTACCTAATGTCCTTGCCTACCATAAGAAATGTGGGAATGAGCATGATTGTCTTGAGTCTAAGTTAAAATATCTTGTCTTCTTTGCTTGTCAAAAGTTGAATTGCATCTCATTTCAAAAACAAGATAAATTGATTCAAAACAAGGTTAAAAACAAGAACATTTCATCCAACAAAGTTCAAAACACCCCCAAACATGGTTGTAAAACATTGTTTCAAAATCTTGTATCAACATTCATGTCACTTAGGTTTAGGTTCATCCTAGGTTTGCATTTTGCAAGTTCATTGTCAACTATCAAGGTTAAGTTCCACCTAGGTCATACTCCTTTGCATATCAATAAGGGTTATCCATTTGCATGTGTCCTCTAGCATTAGAGTAATACCATAGTCACACATTCACATTTGCATACCCTAGGTCTCTTCACTAAGCTTAGGTCATTATCATATCATATTAGGGTCATTTGCATAGTAATTGTCCCTTAGCATATAGTGTCAAAACTAGGTTTTGTCATACTTGAGTAATCCAAATCTTTGATAAACCCTAAGTCATTGTTAGGAAGTCTAGACCTTATCAAACCTTTTCTCTTTTTGTCATTATTGTCATTTCGTCAAACCTAGCTTAGTATCCAAGCATATAGGGGAGACATTGTCATCTTGTCCTTTTGTCACTTGGTCCTTTTGTCCTTTGAGGTCTAGACGTCATTCCAATTTCCTAAGGGTCTCTTTTAGATTTGCATTCAAAAGTTTGTCAAAATCTTCAAAAACAACCAAAAACATAGATTGCATTCTTGCCATAGATTGCATTTGCATCTATTTAGTTTGCATTTAGTTGCATATCATACATTATCCTTGAAAAATTCCAAAAATATTGCATTTGCATAAGTGACATGCCTGTTGAAACAAGGTCAAAATCTAAGAAGATGGGCGAACCAACGTATCAACCCATTGACAACATATCAAATTCACAGTTTCAAACTAGTCAAACAATACAAATTGAAGGTTCATCAAACACATCATTACCACCATATGGAATGGTTCAACTTGGACCACCTCCATTATATGAACCAGTATTTGTACCCATGAAACCAGGACATGGGAGTGTTCCACCAACACCAAAAGGAAATACACCTTTCAATTGGAATCAACCAAACCTGCAACATGACATTCAAACTCAAACATTACATGAGGAACAAACCCTTTCACAAGGATTTGGTTCAGATCAAGGCATTCAACAAGAAACGAATCAAAATGTCCAACCAGATCCTTCATCAGATTCTGATGCTTCTGATGATGTTGATATGTTCCTTCAAGATCCAAAGTTGACAAAAAAGATGGATAAATTCTTGAACAAGGTCTTTAAAATGTTCCCACAAAAATACCTTGGCATGATGAGTAATGTGGCTTCCTCAAACGAGCAAATTAATGTGCAAACGCAACAAGGCGGTGAGCTGTTAAGTTTCTCTCTGCATCCAAATGAAGAAAATGTGCAACAGGAAATTCAACCTACCTTGATGAGTAAATGTGCTTCAAAGGCATTGACAGTGACTATTCCTCAAAAGTCACCATTTGAGACAATAAATAATCCGTTATTCAACACAACACCTGTAACACAAGATCAAACGAAGACCACACAAATATTGACAACTGTCCCTCAACAAGAAGTGGTTCCTCACATGCATAAAATTGGATCAAAGTCTAAGATGCAAGAAAGCTTCACAATTGGAATGCCTGATATCACCAATGTTCAAAACAATTGCACAATGCAACAAAGTTCTTATGTCCCGTTAAGCTCAATATATTTGCCAGACACTATGGTGACAGATCCTTCGATAATGGCGACACAAAGAGCTACAGATAGTGGTTTGCACCAACAACAAATGTTGCAACAATTGAGTAATACACAAAAGGTACAATCGAATGTGCAAACAAACAATGCACAACAACAACAATATCGCATTCGACAACAAATTGCAGCGCCTTCTGCCTCATTACAAGCTAATGCAAACTTGCAACCACCACAATGGATTGGACAAACAACATAGCAAGTTAATGCAAGTGCGATACCCCATCTTAAGGAGAAACAACAAAAACCACCCAAACAAAGTTTTTTGCAAATGATGGGATTTACACCGCGACAACAATTGGCACAAAGTCAGCAAATTTTGATTCGTCAGCATCAACAACATAATGTGCCTCAGTATGTGCCAAGACAAACAAGCTATCATACTTCACAACTACAATTGGCGCCTGTGCAATATCAACCTAGGCTATAAGAAGCACAGCAACAAGGTCAATATCAAGGCATGGCACAACCACAACAACAAGAGGTGTACCAAGAACATTATATGCTGGAGACACCAAAGACGACAATTTCAGAGTATCAACAACCGATTGGAAATACGATGTATCAACAAAGAGTACCCACTGGGATTAATGATGGACCTCCAAAATCTGATACAATTGCACAATAGCTTGAGAAGTTGCAATGACAAGTTGATGCATTGGAAACTAAAGGAAAAAAGAAGCTGTATACAGATCAAGATTTATTTCCTAATCCATTTGACAAGAGCTTATACATGCCTCCATTCCCTAAGCATTTTGAGGCACCTAATTTTGAGAAATATAAAGGGAATGGCAATCCAAAAGATCACATTCGAGCATTTTTCGCCACATGTACTGAAGTGAGTTATGAGGAAACATATTTAATGCGATTATTTGCACGAAGTCTCACGAGACAAGCCATGGATTGGTATTCGCATTTACCAGGAAACATAAAGACTTGGTCGAAACTGGCTCAAAAGTTTATATCTCATTTCGCGTTCAACATCGACAGTGACGTGACCATGTCAGATTTATGCAACACCAAGCAAAAGCAAGGTGAACCATTAGTGACTTTCTTGCAATGATGGCGAAGCTTGTATAGTCGTTCTTCCCTAGATATACCTGAAGAACAACAAGTGAATCTGTTTATCCAAAATTTGGTCCCAGAAATTATGTATGAACTAAAATTGAAAAGTCCTAGTACTATTGAGAAACTCATTAAGAAAGGGATGAACATTGAAACTGCTCTTGTAGCTAAAGGAATCATTAAGCTCAATAAAGACAGTGACAACACAAACAATTCAGGGGACATAAATAGATTTTGGTATAAAAACAAGAATGTCACTAATGATGGTGTTGTTGATGCAAGAGTGGTGAATGCAAATCAACCCCCGTTCACAATCAAGAAATTGAGTGTTCCTAATATGTCAACTATGGAACAAAATCAAACACCAATGAGCAATGTTACTCAACAGCCGCAATACCGACAATATACTCAACAATACACTCAACAATATAATCAACGACAAGGTCAGCAACAAAACCAACAACGCAAACCTTTCTGATCAAGAGATGGGCCTCCTCGATAGTTTATGCCATTGGGAGAGCCTATTGAATTAGTAATGAAACAATTAATACAAGCAAAATTTATCAAGCTACCAAATATCAAGGCAGAACCAGTGGTAAAACCGCATTGGTGGAATGATAATGCATATTGTGAGTACCATCGGTCAAAAGGACATAAAACCGCGTCATGTTTTCAATTGAAACATATGATTCAAGACTTGTTAGAGCAAGGAGTCATTGAGGTAGATCCGCCCAATGCGACCTCTAACACTGATCATACCATTTTCAAAACTCCTTTGCTTGATCATGACAAGGGTAAAGCATCTTCTTCAAACTCTACCCAAACAGTAAATTATGCAAACACTGGTTATAACAATGTCATCAATTGTTTTCGAGCGTCAAATGAGTATGTTGCCACCCTAAGAATAAAGGGACGAGATCCTTCTTGCGCAGTCACCACTCGTCGATCCAAAATAGTCCTGAAAGGAGTTCCTGCAACTCCTCCCAAACCAACTCCTGCAAGTTAGTATAATCTCTTGGATCATCTAGGAAAGACACCTACACAAATATCAATCTTTGAGTTGTTGAAAATGTCCCCCATGCATCGTGTAGTCCTAGATAAAGCTTTAATTGAGTCCACTGTCCCGACAGACATTGATGTTGACAGTTTCAAGCCCGAATTGGACATCTAGTTGTTTCCCAAAATGTTGCATTTTCTGATAGTGATATCTCACCTGATAAGCTCCCTCATAATGATCCTTTACACCTTGAATTCTTTGTCCATAATTATAAAATCCGACAAGTCTTGATAGATGGCAGAGTGGGTCTTAATATTTGTACCTTGAGAGTGGTTATTGGCCTTGGTTATACAGAAAATGACATTGATGCTTCCAAAAGAATAACAATCAAAGCATATGATGATGTTGAGCGTCCATCTAAAGGGATAATTACATTACCTATCAGAGTTGGTCCAGTGACAGAAAACACTTTCTTGCAGGTCTTAGACCTCAATCTCCCTTACAATATGATTCTTGGTCGTCCATGGATCCATGCAATGAAAGCAGTTCCATCCACCTATCATCAATGTTTAAAATATCCTTACAATGGAACTAAGATAACAATTCTAGGAGATCCTAATCCATTTCAATTTTGTGCTACTCTAAAGGATTCCCCTCAGCAGCAAGTCCCAGTCAATAGAGAGGCCCACTCACATAGTTATGTGGATCCTAATGAATTGTTAGATGCTGTCAAAGGAAAATTGAAGATATAGGACCAAGGATGCGGAGAATATTCAATGGATCAAACATTCCTCATCAGGAATTTACCAATATCTCCAAAATCATATGGCAAACCACATTTGTTGCAAAAGGAACCTAAGATAGTCATTCAATATCAACCTCCCACTACATTTACAAGATGGGGTGAACTTGACAAAGAAACTTTAGATGATGATGTCATAGATTGGCTTTATAAGGATCCAACTAAGACCCCACCTATCAGGTTGCCAGTGGAACAGTACGGCAAAGGATTTACTATGCTACAAAAGAAAGTATATGACGGCTGCAGTGGCTTAGGCCCAAACAAGAAGGGAAGGCTAGAACCTATTATACCCAAGATGCAACCTCCAACTTTAGGGTTAGGTTTTGTGCCATTGCGAATTAGATCCTCATCTACCAAAGTGACCACATGTGGAAAAGGGCGTAACTCTGATGATGAAATAACACCTGAGGATACCCAACCCGAAACTAATTCCAATGAATGGGAGTGGAGTTCTTTTTCTTCTAGCCCCTATGCCCTTGACAATATTTTCCTCGACCCTGATAATTTGCCTATGGAAGACAAACATGAAATAACTCCCCTTCCTAAAACATGTCCTAATGCTTGGATAGAGTCATTTTGGGACCCAAGCTCCAAATCGGATACCAGCAGTTCAGACAGTGATACCACAGATGTTTACATCTTTACCATCTCAGTCCTCTCCCTCCTTAAAACCGATGATGACATGCCCCTTGTCTATCCCCAACTTATCCAACATGACCAACAAGAACCACTCACATTGGATTATTTTCAAAATGATGAAGCAATTGCAGAATTCCTTGGACTACGGGAAGGCATACCACAAGGTGATCATAAGGCAGGATTTGCTATTGATCTGGATTCCGCAGCATATTTTGGGGAGTCAACTCCATCTTCCAGTCATCAAAATGAAAAAAGAAAAGAAAAAGTAAAAAATCAAAAGAATAGGTCTTTGAGTGAAAACCATAAGGCACTCTCTGATCATAACAAAGTAAAAATAAAAGACGTACCTAAGGGTGAAAACCTCTCTGAGGCGCCCAAAGGTGGAAGAGTGGACATACCCCTATCAAGTCAGGAGAAATCAACATTGCTTGTGGAAATGATGGAAGAGATCAATTTGGGTACACCTGACAACCCTAAGGTCATTCATTTTGCTGCTTCCTTATCAAAATAGGAAAAGATAGATTTTGCCAATTTCTTTCTTGAGAAGAAGATCAGCTTCACATGGTCCTATGCAGATATGCTTGGCCTCAATCCAGAATTAGTCCTTCATCACTTGCCATTGAAAGTAGATGCCAAGCCTGTCAAACAAAAACTTAGAAAGATGCATCCTCACGTGGCTCTTTTGGTCAAGGTAGAACTGAAAAAATTACTAGATGTGGGCTTTATCAGACCCATTGATTATGCAGACTGGATTTCAAATTTGGTACCAGTTAGCAAAGTAACTGGGGGCATTAGAATTTGTACAGATTTTAGGGATCTCAATAAAGCATGCCCTAAAGTTGTTTTTCCACTGCCAAACATAGACATCATAATTGACATGACTGCTGGATATGAGATGCTTTCATTGATGGATGGTTTCTCTGGCTACAACCAAATTCACATTGCTCTTAAAGATCAACATAAGACTACATTCACCTGTGCTTGGGGTACCTACTGTTGGAATGTGATGCCTTTTGGTCTTAAAAATGCAGGCACAACATATCAAAGAGCAATGATGACAAATTTTCATGATTTCATGCATACTTTGATGGAGGACTATGTTGATGACTTATTATGCAAATCTGTCACAAGAGATAGTCATTTAGCCATCCTGGGCCCAATCTTTGACTGATTGGCGACCTACAAGCTTAGACTCAATCCAAAGAAGTGTGTCTTTGGTGTCACAACCAGCAAATTACTAGGGTACATTGTTTCTCATAGAGGCATTGAAGTCGACCCTACCAAGGTTAAAGCAATAATGGATATGCCTCCTCCTTCCAACCTTCGGCAATTAAGAAGTCTGCAAGGAAAGCTCCAGTCAATCCACTGGTTTATAGCTCAATTGGCCGACAAATGTCATCCATTCCAGCATCTATTGCATAAAGGAGTCGCTTTTAAATGGACTAAGCAATGTCAGTCAGCCTTTCAAGCTCTCAAGGACTATTTGTTGTCGCCGCCTATCCTAATGCCTCCTATAGAAGGAAAGCCATTTATATTGTATATTTCTGCAACTGAAACGACACTAGGAGTTCTCTTGGCCCAACAAGATGGGAACGACAAAGAGCGAGCTATTTATTATATCAGCCAGACACTAGTAGGCTATGAGCTGAATTATTCAACTATTGAATGGGCATGCTTAGCAGTGGTCTTTGCAACACAGAAACTCTGACACTATATGTTAAATCACCAAACATTGCTGGTTGCAAAAATTGATCCCTTGAAATATTTGCTTAACAGAGCAGCTTTGATGGGTCACCTAGCCAAGTGGGTTATGATCCTTAGTGAATTTGATATTGAGTACATGGAGCGAAAGGCAATAAAAGGACAAGTCATAGCAAATCAACTTGCAAAGGCTCCTATTTATGATGATCATCCCATGTTGATAGATTTTCAGGATGAATCAGTCTTTGCTCTTACATCTTCTAATGAATGGAAGTTATACTTTGATGGGTCCCATACCAAGTTTGGGTCCGGGGCAGGCATCTTGTTTGTCACCCCTCAAGGCGATGCTATTCCCAAGTCCTACAAAATAACTTTCCATTGTACCAATAACATTGCAGAGTATGAAGCACTGGTTACAGGACTCCGAGTAGCGGTCCATTGGAACATCACACATTTACAAGTCTATGGAGATTCTCAGTTAGTCATCCGTCAAGTGAATGATGACTACGAAACAAAAGATGAAAAGCTTATTCCCTATAAGCATATGGTAGATTTCTTCAAGACAAAATTCATGGCTATCCATTTCAGTCAAGTTCCAAGAATGCAATACAAGTCGGCAGATGCGATGGCTATGATCGCTTCCATGTTAAATATGCCCCACAATATGGACAAGTGTGAATTTTTGGTCAAACAATTGCTTGTCCCTTCTTTTGACATTCCGACAGCAGATGTGATGTGCGTTCTTGTTGGTCCTAACTCCCCGTGGTACAATGATGTATATCAATATTTGAAATCCCAAACCTTACCACCTAACCTTTCCGCTAACCAACGCCGAGCCTTCATCTGATAGACGACCAAATATGTCATCATTGCCGACACCCTTTACCGCCGTTCCTTTGACCATACCCTCCTCAAGTGTTTGGATTCTGACGAAGAACAAACAGCTTTACATGAGGTTCACGATGGTATATGTGGGGGCCATTTCAATGGTCTTAGCTTAGCCAAAAAGTTGATTCGTGTTGGATATTATTGGCCCACTCTGGAAAAACATGTTCATGATTTTGTTAAGAAGTGCTACAAATGCCAAATCCATGGAAATTACATTCATGCACCAGCCCAAGAGCTTCATTCGGTCATATCTCCATGGCCCTTTTCTCAATGGGGATTAGATCTTATTGGCAAGATTCACCCGACATCTGCAAATGGACACAAGTTCATCATTACAGCCACAGAGTATTTTACAAAATGGATTGAGGCTATCCCCATGACCTATATCACTGGTGTGCAAATTTCAAAATTCCTATTGAATTATATCATATGCAGATATGGGGTTCCTCTTGCCATAGTCACAGATAATGGTCAACACTTCAAGAATAAAGATGTCAAGGAACTCTATGAAAAGTTTCATATCCAACACCGTTTCTCCAATCCATACTATTCACAGGGTAATGGTCAAGCCGAAGCATCAAATAAAACCATTATCAAGATCCTAAAAAAGGTTGTCAATGACGCTGGTCGAGATTGGCATGTACAGTTGAATCCAACACTATGGGCCTATTGCACTTCTATCCGCACACCTACTGGCGCAACACCTTATTCCTTGGTGTATGGTGCGGAAGCCATTTTACCCTTGGAAGTGGAGATTCCTTCCTTGTGTGTTTCCTTGCAACATCTGATTGATGATGAGACACATAGAGTCTCTCGGTTGCATCAGCTTGAGATGTTAGATGAGAAACGTCAGACAGCCCTGACACATTTGCAAGCATATCAAAACCGTCTCCGTCGCTCTTATAATAAGAAGGTCAAAGGGAGACACTTCGAAGTGGGAGATCTAGTTTTAAAGGAAAACCCCAAGAATGCACAGTCTACTGACATCATCAAGGGCAAGTTTGAACCTAATTGGGTTGGGCCTTTCATAGTGACTGCAGCCTATGGCTCGGGGGCATATCAGCTTGCCACTCCAGAAGGTGAACCTTTGTCCGATCCTGTAAATAGCATGCACCTTCACAAGTACTGGGCATAATTTTCTATCAGCATTTCTTCAAGTATGATCCTGAAAAAATACAAAAAAATCAAAAAAGCAAAAAATACAAAAAAAGCAAAAAAGCAAAAAATACAAAAAAATCAAAAAAGCAAAGAAAATACAAAAAAAGTGAAAAAAACAAAGAAAAAAAGAGCAAAAAAAAAAAAAGAGTAAAGAAAAATGATTCACCCTCTAGTGAAAACCTGGCAAACAGGCACTTTGGGCAACTACCATGGTGAAAACCTGGCAATCAAGCGCCATGTGTAATGAGATCATTGCTCCGTCATTTGTCATGACCTCAAGCTATGCTTTCTCTCGGGCGGTTTATCATGTCTATCTTTGTCTTGACCCGATGTTCTGTTCCAGGCCCGTGATTGGTCAACATCATTGTCTTGCATACTCCAGTTTCTTGTACATATGTTTTGGTCCCGGTCTATATATATGTCTTTCAGATGCACATTGGGTGTGTTCCCCTTGTCATGATCAATCACTGGAACTTTTAAATTGAATAATGTCCTGAAAAAATCCCTAAAAATCATATAATGTCCTGAAATAATTCAAAAAAATTAAAAAATGTCCTAAAAAAATCTCTAAAAATCATATAATGTCCTGAAAAAATCCCTAAACATCAAATGAAGTCCTGAAAAACGAACAAAAACATTATAAAACTCGCAAAATAAAAACAAAAATATCCCCTTTGTGCATCGACAGATCACTGAGCATCCCTCTAATGACACGCAATCACACATTGTGCTTTAACTGAAATCATGCATAAATAGATGACCTCTTTTTCAATCAAAACCAGACATTCAAACTAATCACAATTGTCATATCAATCAATCAGCATCAAAATCATTTGTCCTTGTTACTACTATCATGGGTCTTATACAGGGTGTGGTATACTTGAAACCAGATTGTGTCCTATTTTAGATGGGGTACCACATGTCCTAAAACCAGACAACATGATCGTCCTATCAGCACTTTCAACTTTTGACAATGAAGATCAAGATGTTTGTTTGACTTGTTGCAATTAGCGAGTCTTATCATTTACTGATTTCTCTTCGATCATGTTCCTATGTTGCTCGATGATGTCACTGAGTGATTTAGAATGACCAGGATGGTTCGTGGTCCTGTCTTTTTTTGTTGTGATTGTTTTTTGTCTGCGATGTGTCTATTGCAAAAAGGGTTGCATTTCAGCTCTGGCCTTCAATGCCATGATACTACGCATCCATTTTGCTATATTAACATAAAGGTTCTCACCTACAAAGTGCATTACTGAAAGCAAGTTTTTCTTCGTCCCTAACGGTCCTCTGTCTCATTTCTTTTTACTAACATTTCTTCCATCAGTTCGGATAGTCAGTTCGGTCTAGTGCTCCGATTTCCCCAAACACATAAGCTGCATCCTGCATTCATTGGTTAGTACATTTGCATTATATCAAACATCACATCAAGCATCACATCAAGCATTTTATCCATTTCATATTATAAATGCATCAAAAACACATAAAATTACATTCATACATGGTGCATAAGTCATCCATACATAGAAAAATAACTATAAGTCATAACACATTGCATCCCATCATATAGATGCATATCATATCATATATCAAAATAATATCGGAGTACAAAATTGGACTGTCTGTCCTAAGTATGGCCCGCAGGTTGACTATATAATATCACACTACATAACGTCAAACTACATTTGTCTATCATAAGGAGCACGTGCCTTTGTCACTGGGTGCTCCCTCTGTCCTCCTCATCCCTGCCATGTCTCATGGATGATGTCCCTCCTGCCCCTGGTCCTGGCTGTGGTGGTCTCATAGGTCCACTCACCCCCATGCTGCTCAATGATCTCCGAGAGCGTGCCCTGCTCTCTGTCCTCGATCATGCCCGATATGAAGCTGCTCTCTGTTCTGGTGGAATTGCACCCTCATATAGAGTCCTCCAATGGCATATCTCCTCTCCAATCTCTACCAGCATCTGTGCCATCTCCCATGCACTGGCATCCCTAATCGACCCAATGTACTCAGTGACTCTCTGTTCTTCTCGCTGTGCCTAAGCTATTGCTGTATCTTGAGCCACTGTGAGTCTAGCTATCTCCACTCTGAACTAATCCTGCTCTGTCCTCAAGATGGCATTCTGTGATCCTACTGACTCGCTATGGTAGCCTTGCACATCTCCATCTCCTCTATCCTAGTTGTCTCTGGCTTTGTGGGTATATCCTGCAATGACTCCTAATCCGTTGAGTCTGGCTCATCATCGTCATCCCCATCATCATCTCCGTCCTCGTCATCCCCCTCATCCTCATCACCACCCTCATCCTCCTCATCCTCATCATCTCCCTCCTCTCTAGCGAGTGGGAAGTCCTCCTGTCTCCTAGGTACTGGAATATCCGGATTCGTCAATGGCACTGGCCGTTGTTGTGCAAACGATCTCTCATACTCCTCTGTCATCCCGGCATCCACCACATCTGATCTCCAATCCCACTGTCTCTGTTGTCGCTATGTGAAATTAGCATATGCTATGTGTGGTTGAATCATACTCCCCCACAGACTCATCTCTCTGTGAGATCGGGCAAAGTGTGCAGTCCTTCTAGGTACATCCTACCTCTCTCCAAACTGTCGTCTGACTCTCTCTGGCAAGTACATCTCAATCACTCTCTGGCGATTCACTGGTCACCCAATCAGGTATCTCTCCTATCTGCAATATGATAGCTCATCACTATCATCTGACCATCTAGGGCAATCAAGATATGGCCTCCATGTGAACTCTCTCAATTTGTCTAGCTCATGTCGCCAATACAATATGTAGCCAAATGGACCCTGTCTCAGTGCTCCTCCATAGCAGTACACATATGGTCGGTGTGGTACTACCTGTCTCTCTGTAATAGGTCGACATATGGCTATGTGCTCAAATGCCCATACCTGTAGCAATGTGACTCCACAACTCAAAGTCTGAACTCCTTGATATGCTATCTGATGCAACTGAAAATACAGCATAGCTAATACACATGGTCCCCATGCGTACACCGTCCCCTTTGTCGCCATCCGCTCTAGCACTCTTCCCCATCCAATAGGGAATCCATGTCCTTATCTGTCTCCTGCTAGTAGGCATGCTATCACCACTGCTATCACCACATATCGTCGATCATACTCTGATGCCATGGTCTCCCAGCCAATCTCCCTCTCGACGATATCCAGATCATCTGCGTCGCACTCAAATAACCTGCATAATGCGTCTCTCCCTGTCACTGGGTCATACTCTATCATCTCCCCATGAATCAGAATGCGGAGGATGCACCATACATCCTCTAGTGTCACAATCGCCTCTCCAGTCGTCAGATGGAAGGAGGAAGTCTCTGAATGCCATCGCTTTGCCAATGCGGTAAGCAATCCTGTGTTTTCCCTAATCTCAGGCATGAATGTGATATAATATATCCCAAGTCCTGCTAATGTATCTCTGTCCATGCTCCTGAGTCTATGTCGTAGCATGAAGTAGTCTGGTCGGTTCTCCTGCGTGATCAATGGATACTGTCGACTCTGCATCACAATTGGGTTACATTTTGTTAGTATTAGGGTTTGTTCCTATGGGCTGCATTTCCTTGTCTCATGGCCAAATCAGGGTGTTCTTTATCTATTTTGACCTATCCTACCCTTATCCCCCCTTTTCGGATCATTCGCATGCCATTTTTTGACCAAATTAGGGTTGCCAATGCACAACTGCGCTTGTGTCAAGCATCCTGCGCCTGTGTACCCTACACAAGCGCTGAAGACCCTACACAAGCACTGAATTCACCCTACACAAGCGCAGAAGTCAGTTTCTGCATTCCTTATGGGCCCCGCAATGTCCCGCAAGCGATCAAAATTCATCAAATTGAAAATATGGGTTTTTGAGATACATACCGCTGCTCCCGCATTGTCCGGTTGTCTATAAGTGCGTACACATTCTCTGAGGTGATCCGCCATTGGAATGTTCGCCATCTCTCTGCAAGTGTCCTTTTCCAGAGCAACAAATTCTCCTCTTTGGCTAGTGCAAATGAGCAATTTTCACTCTCTTTGTCTCATTTATAGATCTTTGTCAGTGCACTCTCTCCATCTTATGCTGGTCGTGGTCTTTTGCACCATGAATTGCTTGTCCTTCATGCATCCGATCTTCGATTGTCAGTCCGTTCGATCCTATCATTTTTATCGATCAACTGGCCTCTTTTCTGCATGTTTCCAGCCAATTCCTCAAGGGGGCATGCATATGTCAGTGTCTAGGGCATTTTTCATTATTGTTCTTTGAAACAATGCTTAAAATCGCATTGTCTCAAAGAGGGGCAAAATGTAGACGTCTAAAAATGGTCAACGCTTGCGGAGTCATACTTTAACATTGGCGCATTGCCTCATTTTAGGTTTTTGCGTCATATTAACATTTCTCCTCTTATTCGCACTTGGTCTTTATCATTTGCGAGCATCAAGTCATTCTTCTGCATTCTTCATTTATCTCGCTCTCGAATTTGGTCTTGTCGACAACAATCTTCAGTCATGATTTTGGTCAATCTTATTCTATCGCATCAATGTGCGTGCTCATTTTGTCATCATTTTGGATATCATCAATCCTGATTAGGGTTTTGTCCTCTTATCAATCTTGTCATCTTGCGATTGATTCGTCATCGATCCTTGTCCTCTTATCAATCTTGTCATCTTGCGATCGATTTGTCATCGATCGTTGTCATTTTCAATCTTGTCGACTTGCGATCGATTTGTCATCGATCGTGGTCATTTTCAATCTTGTCGTTTTGCAATCTATTTTGTCATCGATCCTTGTCCTCTTGATAATCTTGTCATTTTGTGATCGATTTGTCATCAATCGTCGTCTTTCTCAATCATGTCAATTTGGATCAATTAGTCATTGTTCCTCGTCAATTGGCGCATTTATCAATCAAATCATTTATCACATTGGTCATTTATCAATTCAAAATCATGATCGAATCGGCATCAAATCAATCTTCAATCACGACCTAATTGTCATCCTTGCATTGCTAATTCATCTTCTAGGGTTTCATGATTTAATCATTTAACCTTGTTTGTCATTTCTCCCTCTAGGATTAATAAATTATTTATTTATCCTAAGTCTTCGTGTCACAATTAAATGTTTATTTAATTGGCTAACTAATTATTCCTCTTTTTGTGAATTAATTAATAAATGACAAATTATTAGTTAATTTACCTAATTTCTCCTAGTTCCTAATTTCCTAATTTTCATCAATTTCTTAATTCCTAATTTTCCTCTTTTTCTAATTTCCTAATTTCTATTTCATCTATTTTCAATTCTCTCCTATTTTTCTCCTAATCTCATGGGAATGACATTTCAGTTTGTCATAATTTGTCATAATTGATAATCAATCAATTTTGACATAGAAATTTGTCATAATTTTGTCATAAATTATCAATCAATCAATCTTGCATTGCAAGTGCAAAATTGTCATAATTTGTCATAATTGACATTCTTGATTTGCAATTTCCATTCGAATCTCTTCATGCTAATTTGATCTTTTCTCCAATTTGTCTATAAATTGATTGAATTTCTTCAATCAAGATCCCCTACTACCTGGTCGAATCAATCACGCTTTGAGTATTCTTGCGCTACTTGTCAATCTTTCTTTCACATTAGGTTTATGCACTTGAAGGTGAGATCCACAAACAAAGGCTATTTGAAGAAGAAAGAAGGACAATGGAGCCGCATGAAGGAGACATTCAGATCTGCAATGGTTTGCTTAGTTTTCAATCTTGAATGTTTTGTTTTCATGTCTTTATTGAGTGTGTTTAGGATTGATCATTGCATTTGAGCTTTTGTGATTGAGCTAGATTAATATTGATTTGCTTGTGATGATTTCCGATTTCCTAGCTATAGTTATTCTAAATTAAAACATGTACTAATATGAATACTTTTTAGGTATATAGCTTTACTAATTTAATTAGTGTTTCAACTAAATTATAGAATTAATACTTTAATAAGTTGGATTCTATAAGAGAAAATGGTTCTAGAAGTAGTTTGAAGTTGTAAATTTAAGTTTTTAAGTAAATTGAAATATTAGACATGTTTTAAGTTTGATAAATGACATGTCACTTTAAAACAAATTCAAAACATACATATCTTATGGTGAATAAATGTTTCAAAATCCATAATTTCCTTCAAAATCTAAATGAAATAATATAATTATTTCAAATCCATAATTTCCTTGAAACTCTAGGTGAAATGATATAATTTTTTTTAATTGCAAAAAACAAATTTAATAAAAAGAAAACTAAAAACCAAGAGATCATGAAGCTGCTACAGCGCATATACTGCAACAAAACCAAACACCAAAGGGTCTATTATAGCAGCAACATTTTTGCTTTAGAAATTACAAACCAACCACAGCAGCAAGAACTGACAACTGAATGAGAAATGATATAGTTGTATCTATGCACATAGATCTAAGAAATTACACATGAAATAGGTAACAGAAGGAAACCGAAAAAAAGGGAAAAAGGAAAACCAAATTCCGGCTCCAGATCTGACGGAGGCTTCGCCAGATTTTGAACACAATCTACAATGCTTGACATGACTAAACACGTTAAAATCAAACTCAATGCTGCACTATGTCTGCCACACTCACTTAGGCCTTGCAAATCTCAACTCTGAATTTAAGTATTTCTGGGGTGTAATGTCTCTCAACATCTCCACCACTTCTCTCATGGAGGGCCTGTCCTCTGCCTCACCCTCTGTACATTCCAGGGCAATTCTAATCATTTCCTTCATGTCTGCTTTCACGGCTGATTTAGTCGTCTCGTCTCCAAGCCCTTCATCAATCACCACATCTTCCCTTCCCCTGTTTGACTTTACCCAGCTCACAATGTCCATCCCCTCTGCAAAACTCGAATCCACTGCACTTTTCCTCGTCATCAATTCCAACAACATCACGCCATAGCTGTAAACGTCCATCTTCTCCGTCATTCTGGTTGACTGTCCACGTTCTGCAGCAAAAGCCCATAAAAATCCAAGCCCGAAAAGCAAAGCAAAAATTATAGCACAGCAAAACTAATGTAGACATTCTCTTACCAGGTGCAATGTAGCCAAAAGTACCCATTAATGAGGAAGAATCAGCACCGAGTGATCCGTCCATGAGTTGAGCATTCCCGAAGTCAGAAATATGGGGTTCCATATCTGAATCCAGTAGTATATTGCTGGGCTTGATATCACCGTGTATGATCCCTGGTTTGCAGTCATGGTGAACGTATGATAGAGCGTGAGCTGTACCGATGGCAATCTTGTAACGGATATCCCATCCTAAAACTGGAGTGGATTTCATGTTGTGCAAAACATCATTCAAACTCCCGTTGGGCATGTACTCGTACAGAATGAACCCGCGATCTTTCATTTGCCATATCTTCAGAACTTTAACCAGATTCCTATGACGGATTTGTCCTGCCGTTAAGATCTCTCTTCTTATGCTCCTCTCCTCTTTGTGTTTAGGAGTCAACTGTATTTTCTTCAAAGCGAACAGTTGACCGGAAGGTAGCTCCACTCTGTAAACAACCCCTTTGCCCCCTTTACCGATTACATACTTTTCGCTTAGATTTTCCGTTGATTGAAAAATTTGCTGTAGTTCGGCAGGCACTTCCTCACCAGTTTCGAGTTTGGATCTTGTTTTGGGGGATAAAAGTCTCCATAAAATCACAACTCCAACAATTGCTCCAATCACTGTAAGGATTATATAGACTTTGCCTAGATGTTTGATTTCCTTATCAGATAAAGGAAAATCGCCCCTGCATTTACAGGAACTCCCCTGTTTCTCTGTTGCACACAAATCTGGATTGCCAGTGAATGAGCTTAAGGAAGAATTCCATAACTTCAACCATGACTTGGGTATGCATCCTGTGAGCTGATTATTGGAGATGTTGATTGCATCGAGGGCCAACAGACTGTCCAGTGCAGAAGGGATGATGCCAGAGAGGTTGTTGGATGACAAATCCATTCTCTCTAGTTTATTCAGATTTCCTAGGGCCTCTGGAATTGTTCCACTCAATTTGTTATTGCTTAAATTTAAACCAATTTCTAGATTTTCTAGATTTCCTAGTGATGACGGAATTTGACCTTGGAATTGATTTTGGCCCAAACTGAGTTGCAGTAATTGTCTCAAATCGGACAACCAAGCTGGAATGCTTCCACCAAAACGGTTTCCTTCTAAAATTAGACACTGCAATTTCTTTAGACTGGCTAATTGGTCCGGCAGAGAACCATTGAATAAATTAAAACTCAAGTCCAGCGAAAACAAGAGAGAAGTTTTACCTAGCTCCTGAGGAAGCGGACCAGTCAGAACATTAGAGGAAAGGTTCAACTTCTGTAGCTTGGCAAGTTGTCCTAATTCTGCAGGAAGGCTACCATTCAGTTGATTCATGGACAGGTTAATGGAGCTCAGATTTTTACAGTGCCCAAGACTCCATGGTATTCTTCCTTGCAACTTATTTTCGCTCATGTCCAGATAATAAATAATAGAATTGGAACCCAGAAAATCTGAAGGAATAACACCAGTCAGATTGTTGTGGCTCAGGATCAGTCGCCCCAAGCTCCGGCATCGACCAATCTCTGAAGGAATGTTCCCTTCCAAATGATTATGCCCGACGACTAGAATCTCCAAACCTCCGGAAGAGCAAAGTCCCGGAGGTATTGTGCCGGTCAGCTGGTTCCTTGTTAGATCGATTCCTCTGAGATAGCTGTGGGCGCCCAATTCTGAAGGTATTGAGCCTGATAGCTGGTTGTCCTGCAAATATAGGTACTCTAACTGCGTGAGATTCAAAATTTTTGGTGATATGCTTCCCGTGAGACTGTTGTTGTAGAGATACAGTTCCCGTAAGCTCCTTACGCTGAAAAGCTGGGGAGGAATTGGGCCATGGAATGAATTTTCGGATATGAACAAAAGTTGTAAATGCCCCAGTTGACCCAACTCGGGAGGAATGAACCCCTCAAGTTTGTTTGTATGTAAGCTGAGCTCCTTCAGAAGACTGCAATTCCCAAGCTCTGCTGGGATGCCGCCAGAGAGGAAGTTTTGGTTCAAATAAAGCTGCTTCAAGGATTGTAGCGATCCAAGCGAGGACGGTATGTGCCCTGTGAGCTGATTCTGAGTGACACAAATCAAGGTGAGATTGCTGCACTTGCCAAATTCCCATGGTATTTCTCCTCTCAAAGAATTGTTGGACAATTCAACTTCAATGAGATTTGTGCAGTCACCAATTGACTTGGGGATGTGACCTCCAAGCTTATTGGAAGTAACATACAGAAGCTGTAATTTTGAAAGCCGGCCCAGGGATTGTGGCAACTCACCAACCAGCTGATTGTCGTGCACACAAAGATCTGTTAGATGCTCGCAATTGACAATGGAGGAGGGTATCTTTCCAACTAAGGAATTTTCTCCCATCCATAATTTGGATAATTGGGTGAGATTCCCAACATTTGACGGGATCTCCCCGCTCAAATTATTGGTAGACAAATAAAGCACCTTGAGTAGTGAAAGCCCAAAAATTGAGAGCGGAATGCTTCCCCTTAGAAAATTATCGAAGAGCGACAAAGCTCTTAGATTTTTCATGCTACCCAGTTGGACAGGGATTTGCCCATGGAGATAATTCTGTGAGAGATCTAAAGTCTCTAACTGTGTGCAATTTCCTAGCTCAGGAGGAATAGTGCCAGAGAGATTGTTAGAGCCCAAATTGAGTTCTTTCAAATTGTGTAAACCACAGATAGCAGAAGACAGCGTTCCAGAGAGCTGGCTTTGAGAAAGATCAAGTGCACTCACCGTGTTGTCTGGATGGCAGGTGACTCCTTTCCAGTGGCAGGGGTAGTTGTCGGAGGAGTTCCAGCTGCTGAAAAAGTTGGGAGGTGCACTCAAGTTGGTAAGAAGAGAAAATAGAACGGTTCCATCCTTGTTAACTGCTTCAGTGCATTGTGTCTGAAACGCTACTACGATAAACAGCATGACTGTAAGTGAGCTCATCCTGAAATTTTCAAACAATCAGCTTGTTATCATGCTTGACAAGTGGGAAAATTAACAGAGTCTCGAAGCCTTTTAACTGGAATACTTCTAACTTCAAATTTCTCATATTGCTGAGAAAATTTTGGAGCCTTTTACCCGTAAAACTTGACGAGTCAACACAGGACTGAGAATTTACAGAAAGTTGACGAGTCAACACAGGATCTCAAATTTTCCAAAGTAACTTCCTCATCAATCATGCAACACTTATTTTCCCATTTACATGGAATCATGATTGAGACCCTAAAACCCTTGCCTTATGAGTTACGGTGCTCCCATTGAACGGGGCTTCTAAATTTTTCCAGCAGGTATTTCTTATGAATCTTGGGTCTAGTTGTATGAAAATGGTTTCATTTTATTTAAAATTTTAAACTACTGTTTAGTTTTAAGAAGGAAAGTAAAAACAATTTTATAATTTGAAAAAATTAAAGATTAAATATATTTTTAAATTATTATTATTTGGTTATATATATATAGATATTTAAGTGAAATAAAATAGACTAACATGACTTGAAATAGATTATATAATTATGTAAATCTTACAAACTAATATTTATCTCTTTAATAATTTATATAAATTGCATTGTGAAGGTGGTGTTTCAAAATACTTCCTTTTAAAAATTGAAATAGTCATCGAATTATAAGTCAAACTTAGAAATATATGCATTCTAGGTTAAAGTTATATGTAAATTGTAATTTGATTTTAATTTTGATTTTGAGAAATGAGATTGTATTAGAAATAATAAGATGTAGTATAATTTATTATCTAATTCTATTCCACTTAAAAGTGATATAATACTAAATTACAATAATATAATATTTAGAATATTGTTATTCTAAATATTATGTTATTTTTATTATTTAAAAATAATTTTATTTTATTGCGGAATTTATCTTTTATAAGTAAGCATTAGGATTCTTGAAAAAAAAGAAGAAGTAAGCATTAGGATTCTTATATTATTGTATTATTATTAGTATATTATTAATATATGTTAATTATCTACTAATAAATACATGATATATTAAATACAATTCAAAAATTAGGTTTGGATTATGGTTAAATTAGAGTTATGTTTAAAGTTGGTGTTAGGTTAGACTTAGGTTAAATATGTTAAAGTTCATTTAGAGATATTCAAATAGACGAACATTAGGATTCTTATAATATTGTATTTTAACTATTATATTATTAATATATTATAATATTATTGTATAAATTTTTATATGTTTATTATTATGTTGTTGTTATTTATTAATTTATTATTATATATATTAGTACTATATTATTGATTTATTGCACATGAGTATAATTAAAATTATATTATCAGTTAATATTTTTAATATTATATATATGTTTATTTATTTATAGAAAGCTTTAAAATATTTAGATACAGAGTCAAAATTAATTGTTAAATATTTGTTTGGTGGATGTGTAAAATAAATTTCATAAGAAAATTTAAACATACCAAATATTATGTTGACATACCTAAAAAATTGCCTAAAAAATTCAAAGTCTGGTAATAAGATGCAAATTTTTCAAGCCAATTAGATTAGAGAAAATTAATGTCTATCATTTACAAACTTAAAAATCATGCATCTTAACTCTATAATTTTTTTAAAAAAAATGGCAAAACCAAAATATGTAGGTCTAATTGGTAGATAAACAATTGAATAATAAATCGTTAGCAAAAATGGAGAGCAACTGATTGCAATAGTACTAGCCTAACGAAAAGTACTAATAATGGATCATATAATTTAAAATGTTGATGAATATATAAGCTTGCATAATCAATTTCATAAAATATTGTCAAAATACTATACAATATGATAAATTTCTTTCCAAATTCAACTAGAAAAAGATATTTACAACATATCAAATAAAATACTTAACAACCTCATCTATATATCCATTCTTTAATTATATCTTTATGGACTACCTTACCCTATTCCAAAATTCTAAACCAAATTCTCATTCTCAAAATATTGTTTAGGATGTAAATCACTACAAAACAAGGGATTGTATTACAATTACTACAATAATCTATAAACCGAGTTAGACTTTACAACTGGTTTCCTGAGAGAAGATGGCAAAATGGAAATGCCCAATAGGAATTATTGCACGCGTCGGTGGATAAAACAAGAAAACTAAAGCTGCCCAAAGTTGAAGAAAATTTGGGAGGAAAAACTCAAATACGTCCTAAAATGAAACAAATTGAAAGATCGATAGATTGGTTGTGATTATACGCATTATTATTCAGATCCTATGAAATGAACTGCTTGTAATTTTTTTTGATGGAGGTCTAGACCTACGAGCACGACAGCTCAGCAAGGGCATGAAGCCTGCGAGCTGGCAGCCTAGTGAGGGCCTTCACAAAGTATTTTTTGCCACCCTATACGGGGGCATGAGACAATAGGCTAAATGTCTTTGGCTAAGAGCCAAGGACTGAGGGGTATCCATTCCGCCAAATTCGCCTGGGGCACGATCCCGATCTCATCCCTTATGATGTCGGAGCCTTGAACTCAACAAGACTTGATCCCTGGTGGGTTCATTTGGAGCCATTCAACTTCACCAGTAAACCAAGGGCCCATGGACAACTGCTTGTAATTTTGATTTAAAGAACATCACAAAAGTGAAAAAGCTCACAAAATTAGACCCATGGCTCCTATTTTTTCATGAATTCAGTTCATTAAAAGGATGGTAAGGTTTTTGTGTTTGTGTTTATTCTCATCAACTAGATTTGCTAAAAAATATGAATGTTCTTTTCGATGTGTCGACATCAAAGGCTAAGCAACATGGTTTGTATGGAGTATGTAGGGCTTAAAAAGAGGATTTGGTTTGTTTAATATAATTAAATTTATCATTTAATTATTGAGTGTTTATAATTTTTTGAGTAGATTATTCAACAAAATTTTAATAAATTAAGAATTTTAAAATATTTTTACACAAATAATTGGAAAAATGGTTGGAAATCCACTTTGAAGTTCAAATATTCTCTCCAATTTATCATTTATATTATTTAAGTTAATGTAACAAAATAAAATCAAAATTTGACTGAAAATTTTTGAAACTTGAAATTTGTTGGTTTGTATGATGAGAAATTTGAATGATTCATCCATAATAGAATTGGTACAAGAATTCATTCTTTAACTTGATAGAATTTATATGAATGTTAAGAGATTTCCATAATCCATATAGTATAGAGAAAAAGTTGTTTCTGATTCAGTTTTGTTCAAGATTGATGTTTTGAATCATACTCCATGATTCATCATCAGAATGAGGAGAGCCAAAAGAAGTTATATGTTTATATCTTATTTTGTTTAGGAGATAACATTCAATATAATCTAATAAAAATATCAAACAATTCAAAGACAACTTTGTAAGAACAAATTTATGGAAGGAAAGTATTATGCCTACCTCTTTTCTAGAGGCATACATAAATTAAAACCTTTGTTAAAGCGAAGTTCACTTAATTGTTTTTTACGTATTATGTTGTGTGTGTAGAAAATTAAGTGAAAGAAATAATGAACAATTGTGGAAGTTGCTTATATCTATGCAAGCTATGAGTTTGAACCTTGTCATAAACATTGCCAAGAAAAATTTAAGAACATGCTATTTAAAAAATGACATAATTGTTATTAGAAAATTTAAATTATTCTCTCCATGCATGTCAATTTTTAATAATTTAAGTCCTGATTATATATCAAAAAGAAAATTAAAGAGATGATTTTATTTACATGGATGTATGGCATGCATAATGTGGTTGTAGAATGCCTCTCAACATAAAAATATTTATTGAAAAATAATATTAATACTTATATTTGTTTTAAAAAAATTATAAGTTTAAAAAGTATATGGGGGACATTCTTAATACTGGCTTTAGCAAGAGCATGCATATAGAATATTTTAATGGAAAACTCTTAAATGAATTGTAATATGAAAATCATATTTTCTTTCAAAGTAGTGTTGATATAAACTCTAAGCATTTGATTACTTTGGGTTATGTTTGATAATATATGTTTGTATAATGTAATTGAAGAAAAATGGTTTACGTGTATATGTGGTTATGTTAATGCTACTTGAAAAGATGTTTCTAGTACAAAAAGACTCCCTCCAAGGAGTTTGAGAAAGCTTCCAAGATTGAGTGAGAATCTAAGGGTGTTCATTTTGCGCTACCAAGATGCAAAACTTGTTTCTCAACTAATGAGTTTAGGGAGGACAATAATTTTTTGGAATGCACTAATATCAGTAGTAAACTAAGAGGGGTGGGGGGGTGAATCAATTTACTAACAATAACAACAATTAATTCAATTATAAACCTTAATCTGGAGCACAACCCAATGAATAATATAAAATGAAATCCCAACACACATAATACCAATATTTTGACATGGAAAACCTGGAAAAGGAAAAACCTGTAGTACCCCTCCTTGTTTGAACTTATTAGACTCATATTTTATTATTGTTTACTTTCAGTGGATACATTACCATGATGTGTTATTCAAACTTATATGACATTATTTGATGCTTTATCTGGATATGAGATGCTATTCAGACTTATATGACATTATTTCATGCTTTATCTGGATATGAGATGCATAATTTATTTATAGTATTTCAGTACTTGTGATTTATGGCATTTTATGGATTATTGCTATGTACTGACATTTTATTTTATTTATGCAATGTGAAATTATATGTTGCATGTCTGCAAGTGTATTGGATGCAAGGGGACGATTTTCCTTCACTCATTCTGGTGAGACAGGGAACGTCGCGATTCTCCTTCATTGGTGTGCATGTCGTGTTTTCTATATTGTATATATGCATGTGTGGTTTGGTGATGTAGGATATTGTAGGTACAAGTACCAGGTAGGTACGAGGTATCGTCTCCACCTAGCTTCACAGGTCTGAGCGTGCCTTATATTTGTCCGATGGAAGTGGAGGAGGTAGTAGTTGACCCTATTTTACCTAGTTACACTCTTGTGAGTGTCGTTAGTTGGTCGTCCTGTCAGTTTGTTCGGCTTTCGTATTTTGTCGTTTGATCTTTTTGTGAGTATTTGCTTGGGGTTTGCTTAGTTTGTGTGTTTAGTGGATTTAATTAATTAATTAAATTTATGGAGTTATCTCATAGTTGGTATTTTTAGGAATTATGTATTTTAGGCATTGAGATTTTAAATTTAATTAATTAAAAGAAATTATTAAATTAGATTGCAAGTTGCATTGTATTCGAATTATATCTTATTTTAATTTTAGTGAAAAATAAATTAGATTAATTTCATTTATTGTTTCCTAGAAATTTAAATAAATAAAAGAATAAATAAATGAATAAAAGAATAAATTAGAATTAAAGTATTGCTTAATTTTCTTTGTTTAGAAAATTAATTAATTTGCATGAGAAAAGAAAAGAAAAAAATGATTTTTGCTTATTGCATGTTAATTTATCCCTTTATTAGATATTAGAAAAGAAAAGAAAATTGCTTTTATTACTAAAATTAAATATTAGTTTTTGGGGAAAATAAAGATATGCAACCTAAAATTTTAGGTTGAAAAGAATAGATCTTCCTCTTTTTGGCACACAAGAAGGAGGCAGAGATTTTGGGAAGTAAATTATTTTTGGAAGCAATATTTTGTTGAAGAAGAAATTATCAGAGGATTGCTGGAAGAAGGATTGGCTTGGATAACTGGTACAGGACTGAGTTCTTCCACGTGAATCTTCCAGGAAAGCTATATAGGTTGGGTGGCCTCTTCTGGTTGTTTTTTTTAAGAAAATATTTTCTCTTCTCTCTTTCTGATTGATGTGTGTTAAAATATTTGTCAATTCCAAAACCCCTTTCTGGTTATTTCATGATTTTGGCTAAAATCCATTCCTATGATTAATTCTAGTTTATGGAAAGAAGTTATTTCCTGGGTGTTTGTAGATTAAAATTTTGAGAAAATTGGGAAAAGTTAATATGGCAAATTTTGCCAAGATTTTTATTGTGCATGAAAATTGCAAGATTTGGGAGAAATGGGATTTACCAGAGAAAATATTCCCTCTTGTTTGATTTTTGTTTCGATATTTGGCTATGGTAGTCCTTTTTAGTATTTGTGCATCTATGTGTAATTATTTAGTTACTATGGTAATAAATTTAATTTCAATTAAATTTATTGGGTTATTAAAGTTATGGGGAAATTGTTTTATTTAATTATTTTTGGGGAAAATTGTATTAAATAAATTTGTGAGAAATAAATTTTATTGGAAAATGAAATTTATTATATTTTTATGCTATTGTAAATTATTAAATTTTTTTTTTTTAAAAAAAAATTAATAAAAAAAAAATGTGGGGAGGCGGAGCCTGCTACCAACGATAGTAGAGGCTACCCGAATGTAGCGGCTGCTGCCGTAAGGCAGCAGCGCTACCTAAAGGTAGCGGCTATTACCGTATGGTAGTAGCGCTACCAATTGGTAGTGACTGCTTCCATATGACAGCAGAGCTACCAAAAGGTAGCAGAGGCAGACAATAAACTGCGTTTCCTTTGTATATTGCCCTCCAAAAAATTCTAACTCGGTTTTGGATTTTCTGTAGGTTATTATGTTATTTGAGATAAAGGTTATTTCAAATTAAATCTTCTTTTTATTATATATATTTTAATGTGATATAATTATATAATATTATATTTGAAGAATATATATATATATATATCTGTGTGTGTGTGTGTGTAATTATATTATATTATTATATATAATTTTTAATTTAATTTAGATTATTGATATAATCTGATTGGGTTTATTTGTAGATTGATCATGAACATATAATTAGGGGGTTAATTTTTTATTTGTTTTTATTTAACCTTATTGGACAAATGACAACATTGATTTCCTGGTATTAATATAGTTGTATTTTCTTATTTTCTGGAAAATCTTTAATTGCTAGTATTTTACGCTTATGGTTGTTTAAAGAAAAGATTGCCTATGTTAGGATCTTGTGTTAATGGTAGTTGCAGTCAAGCTTAATTTCATTGCAATTTTGGTTGAGTTGTCGTTATGTCACATGTTGATATACCCCCCTGGTCAGGTGTTGTTGTATAACCCTGTTGATATGAGCGATTGTGTGTTTTGTTCCAAATGGTCAATCCTGGGTTAGTGATTTTGTATCCTTCACTTGTGATTTGTCAGGATTAGATATGGCTATCAGTTTCACATAGAGTTCTCGTAGAGAGACCTTTCCTGTTGGTGTCCTATGAGAGAGAGTGGCTTTCGAGCGGGGGCCACGCCCGAAGTGGATGGCAGGATAACCCCTCAAAAGTCAGTTAAGAAGTGATAACCTAATAATTGATTAGGGGGTGGGTAGATTAAATATTAATTAAGATAATGTGCCTCACACATGGTTGAGTGCTTGTATAGACTCAGGATGTGGTGAGAAGGCCTGGAATGGCAAACTTACCACCTTTTCTTCACAGAAGGATTGGTAGGGTCCGCATGAGGCTTAGATGGAGCCAGAGGTTTGGGAGAGGTTACTAGGATAACCCAGGATGGGGGTCGGGACCTATGGAGGCCTACCAGGGTAACCACCTTAAGCCACGTGATGACACTCTCTCCTTAGAGTCACTAGTATTTGTGAGTTGAGTCACATGGATGTTTGCGGAGTCATGTAGTTCTTTCATACTTGTATTATTTTTCTTGCTTGAGGGTCTCTACTATCTCCTAGCATGGCGGGGTGGTTCCATTTTTGGATCACATGGTCGGGTGGTGGTAGTGCCACTTCCCATCAGATGTTCTGGATTGTATCTTTAGGAGAGGAAAGGCTTCGCTGGTGGTTCTTGGTTTGTGGTTCATGTACCAGCTCTTGTTCATGATCATTGTTCAGTTGAGACCTCATGGTTATTGTATCAAACTTTTATGTAACCATGATATTGTAACTTTTGGATTCTGTGGTATTTTTGGAAGCCATGTATTTATGGATATTGTAATATTATATTGGTGGAATGTATGTAAATTCAGTTGCTTTTATCTTTTGTATATATGATCTATGGGAAAATAAATGCATTGGAATACTCTGATTCTTTCTTTATGGGATTTAGATGTATGTGTAGGTTTTATCTTAAGCATTTAATTTTCCTAATTGGATGGACAATGGTGTTAATATAATTTGTGAATTTAATCTTCGTAGGCAACCCTTAGGAAATCATGTATTAGACTTCCGCTGTATTATTAAGCATGCTATTGTTATAATTAATGCACTTAATCTTTAAAAAAAAAATATTTCACCCTTTAGATTGCCTAGTTGTGTTGTTTTCCTTTAGGGTTCTTGGCGGGGCATTACATTTGGTATCAGAGCCCATGTTTCAACACTGGGTACTCTAGGTTTGTAGTGAGCCTATTTAGTTTGACCTTTTTGCTTAGGTCTTAATGTTTTTGTTTCTCTTATTTTATCCTTGCTGTAGATCTGAACCATTTTCTCTTTTGTGGTGCTAGGTCATGGATAGGAAAGCTAGGGGAGGTGGCCATATGGGTGGTCGCAAAGGAGGCAAAGGTGGAGGATGGGGCCATGGTTTTGACCATCACAGTCCTTCACCACCACCCACTCATGTGAGTGTTGAGCCGGAACAGTTAGTTCATCAGGAACCTCCGCATGCAGGAGAGCAGGTTGCCGAAAGGGAAGAGTTGAGATAGATGTTTCAGGAGGTTCTGGTCAGGTTAGGCCCCAAGCCTAAGGTTGATCGACCTATTCATGCTCAGGTTGAGGAGTCGCATCAGCAAGTTCCAGAGGAGATAGAGAGGGAGAGATCACCTAGGAGGAGGGAGATTCTAGCTAATCGAGATCCACTTTCTTTGGGTCAAATAAAGGATTTGATGAGGTCCAACTCTCCTTTCTTTGATGGTATGGGTGCCGGTCTCGAGGCAGAGACCTGGCTTATCAGTTTGGATCGGTGTTTCACTATGTTCCCATACAGTAGCAACACCAAGGTGAGATGTGCTATCATGTGTCTCGATAGTTTTGCTTCAATCTGGTGGAGACTAGAGGAGGAGAAGATCGGTGTGTGCATTAACACCATAACATGGGAGCTATTTCTGGAGAGATTCAGGGCACAATTTCTCTCACCCTAGTGGAGGCAGAATCAGGCAGATGAGTTCTATGCCTTGCGTCAGTATGGTATGACAGTAGACCAGTATGAGCACAAGTTTTGTGAGCTCAAACAGTATGCCGGGATTGGTAATGATGAGGCTATGCTTGTTCAACACATCTTGAGAGGTTTCAATGACCACATCAGTGGAGAAGTGAGGGTGCTTGAGCCACCTTCAGTTGAGATAGTCGTGGTAAAAGCCAGATTGGTTGAGTTGAACCTTAGTCGTGTACTTGGTGGCCAGTTAGGTGTGTAGATAGGGATTGCACCTTCCAGTGGTAACAGAGTTTGGGAAAATCAGCCCCAATTAGCTGCACCATTTAGGACTCCTTAGGCACCCGCTAAGGGTGGACAACAACAACAACAACAACAACCGTCGAAACAGAAATAGTTCCAGGGCCAACAAGGTGGCAACTCTTAGTATAGGAAGAACATGAACTTACAGAGGGGCAAACAGGGCCCTTCAGGGTAGTCCTCGTAGAGTGCATCTCATGCCCCTAGTTGGGGAAGTTTCCAGCAGTCTAGTGGGCCGACAGGTAATAAAGGACCAGGTAGAGGAGCTTGCTTCTCTTGTGGGCAGTTTGGTCACATAGCCGCACAACACCCTCAACATTTCCACAATACAGGTAGTTAGAGGCCAGCAACATTAGAGCCTACAGGGGAGATGCAAGGAGATCCCATAGAGTGTTTGCAGTGGTGGATGACCACTAAGCTGATCATCAGGGCACAATTATTGAGGCAACATGTATGTTGCATTGAATCCCTATCTCTGTACTTTTTTATTCTGGTGCTTCAGATTCTTTCATTTCTTCATCCATTGTGGAGCAACGTGGACTCGCGTCTGCCAAGCAGGTGGATAGGTGGCAAGTAAAGTTGGCTACAAGTGTCCGTGTTCCTGTAGATGCCTTTATTCCTAGTTGTGAGTTGGACCTAGGAACCATAGTTACTTCAGTTGACCTCCGAGTCATTCCTTTGGGTTCCTATGGAGTTGTGTTGGGAATGGATTGGCTTTCATCTCACAGTTCTCGCGTAGACTATAGCAAGAAGATAGTAGAGTGTTTAGATGACCTTGGCAAAGAAGTGGACATTGTTGGAGTTCAGAGACCGATATCCCTACATATGATTTCCGCTATGCAACTTAAGCGGCGCATGCGTAGAGGGTGTCATCTTTTTGCAGTTACTCTTGAGGATGTGGATGAGTCAAAGAGTTGAGAAATTTCTCTTGATGGTCACCCTATTCTTCGAGAGTATGCTGATGTGTTTCTGTTGGATATTATTGGTATGCCTCCTAAGTGAGACATAGACTTTCACATTGATTTGGTTCCTGGTACAAAACCTATTTCGAGAGCTCCATATCGGATGACTACTCAGGAGTTGAGTGAGTTGAAATTGCAGATAGAGGAATTGTTGGCCAAGGGATTCATTTGTCCTAGTGTTTCTCCTTGGGGTGCACCTGTTATCTTCGTTAAGAAGAAAGATGGTTCTCTTCGGTTATGCATTGATTACCGACAACTGAATAAGGTGACCATCTGGAATCGATATCCATTGCCTCGTATAGATGATCTTTTCTATCAAGTAAAGGTAGCCAAGGTGTTCTCTAAGATTGACTTGAAATCTGGTTACCATCAGTTGCGCATTCAGGATGCAAATATTCATAAGACAACGTTTCGTACTTGTTATGGTCACTATGAGTTCACAGTGGTGCCATTTGGGTTGACGAATGTGCGTTTAGTCTTCATGAGCCTCATGAATGGGGTTTTTCGCACCTACCTAGATCATTTTGTCATTGTATTCTTGGATGACATTCTGATTTATTCTAGAACTATGGAAGAGCATGAGGGTCACTTACGTCAGGTATTACACTGCTTGAGGGAGAATCAACTTTATGCCAATTTGGCGAAGTGTGACTTCTTCTAGTTTGAGGTGAACTATCTTGGTCATGTGGTTTTGGGAGAAGGTATATCCATGGATGCTTCAAAGATCCAAGCCATTGTTGATTGCCTAGGGCCGACCAACATTTCAGAAGTTAGGAGTTTTATGGGTTTGATCGGATATTACCGTCGCTTTGTTCAGGGCTTTTCCTAGATAGGACACCCAATTACTTCTCTTCAGAGGAAAGGGAACAAGTTTGTTTGGTTAGAGTAGTGTGAGGTAGCTTTTCAGACCTTGAAGGAACTCCTTGTCAGTGCTTTGATTTTGGCAGTTCTTGTTCCATCTAGAGATTTTATGGTATGCACAGATGCCTCTTTGGAAGGTATAGGTGCAGTACTTATGCAGGATAGATGTGTGGTTTCTTATGAGTCTTGCAAACTCAAGAACCACGAGTTGAACTATCTAGTTCATGATTTAGAGTTGGCAGCTATAGTTCATGCTTTGGTTAGATGGTAGCATTTCTTGTTAGGGCGTCAGTTTGATCTGCATAGTGATCATTGTAGTTTGGAGTATATATTCACGCAGTCGAACTTGAATGCTCGACAATGGAGATGGATGGAATTCTTCTACAAGTATGATTTTGAGGTTCGTTATATTCAGGGGAAAGAGAACGTAGTGGCAGATGCTTTGAGTTGTAGATGGCATGAAGTTTTAGCATTGTCCCTTGGAGTAGACTTGAGAGAGAGGATTCTAGGAGTTCTTCCTCAGGATACTTGGTATTAGGATGTTAGAGCCATGACAAAGTCTGAAAGGCCTTTAGAGGGTAGATTTTATGGATATAACCTTGAGGCAGATGGACTTCTTCGTCACCTTGGACGGATTTATGTACCTCCTTTGGAGGGTTTTCATGTTTTGATCATGACTGAGGCCCATCGTGCACCTTATTCGACACATCCAGGTGTCAAGAAAATGCACGTAGATCTTAGACAGATTTATCATTGGGTTGGTATGAAATGCGACATTGTTGATTTTGTGTTGAAGTGTTTAGAGTGTCAGCGGGTGAAGGTAGAGCATCAACACCCAGCGGGGCTTTTACAGCCTAATTTGGTACTAGATTGGAAATGGGATATCATTTCCATGGATTTCATTATTGGTTTGCCTGTCTCTTCGCATCGTCACAATTCCATCATGGTCATAGTTGACAGATTGACTAAGGTTGCTCACTTCGTTCCTATTCGAGCTTCCTATACGACAGCAGTGGTGGCACGAGTCTTCTTGGAAGATGTTGTGAGATTGCATGGGATTCCGAGGCGGGTAATCTTTGATAGAGATCCTGTCTCTACCTCAGCATTGTGGACCTCATTTCAACATGCTTTGGGGACTCAATTGAACTTTAGTTCAGCTTATCACCTAGAGACAGATGGTCAGACTGAGCAAGTGAATCAGGTTTTGGAGGACATGCTTCGCATGTATGTTATGGACCAGCAGTCGCCCTGGGAGGATTATATCTATCTAGTGGAGTTTACTTATAGCAATGGATATCATAGCTCCATAGGTATGTCCCCCTTTCAAGCATTGTCTGGTCATCCTTGCCACACTCCTTTGAGTTGGGATCAGCTAGAGGACAGGGTGCTTATAGGACCGAATATTCTTCACGAGATGGAGCAACAGGTAGAGCAGATTCGTGAGCATTTGGTAGCTGCATAGGATAGGAAGACAAAGTATGTAGATGCTCATAGGGTAGATCGTTAGTTTTCTGTTGGCGACTGTGTATTCTTGAGAGTGCGTCCACGAAAGAGTCTGATCCGTTATGGAAAGGGTTCTAAGCTGGCACCTTGGTTTGTTGGCCCTTTTGAGATCCTTGAGAGGATAGGACCTGTTGCCTACCGTCTTGCCTTGCCACCGAGTCTATCCCGCATCCATGATGTCTTTCATGTTTCAATTCTTTGACCTTATCATCCTGATGTGACACATGTTCTTGATTGGAACTCTTTGCAGGTCGAGGACGGGAAGCTTGCCATGGAGCCCGTGCACATTCTTCAACATCGAGATTTGATCCTCAGGGGTCATACCATCGACCAGGTAAGGGTCCTATGGGACCCAAATGATGAGACCTCGACGACTTGGGAGGATGCAGCAAAGATGAGAGAGATGTATTCTTATTTGTTTTAGGCTTCCAGGAGTAAGCCTATTTTTGGGGGGGAGAATGTAGTACCCCTCCTTATTTGAACTTATTAGACTCATATTTTATTATTGTTTACTTTCAGTGGATACATTACCATGATGTGTTATTCAGACATATGACATTATTTCATGCTTTATCTTGATATGAGATGCATAATTTATTTGCAGTATTTCAGTACTTGTGATTTATGATATTTTATGGGTTATTGTTATGTACTGACATTTTATTTTATCTATGCAATGTGAAATTATATGTTGCATGTTTGCAAGTGTATGGGATGCAAGGGGATGATTTTCCTTCACTCATTTCGATGAGATAGGGAACGTCGCGATTCTCCTTCATCGCTCTGCATGTCGTGTTTTCTATATTGTATATATGCATGTGTGGTTTGGTGATGCAGGATATTGCAGGTACAAGTACCGGGTAAATATGGGGTATCGTCTCCACCTGGCTTCATAGGTCTGAGCGTGCCTTATATTTGTCCGATGGAAGTGGAGGAGGTAGTAGTTGACCCTATTTTACCTAGTTACACTCTTGTGAGTGTCGTCAGTTGGTCGTCTTGTCAGTTTGTTCGACCTTCATATTTTGTCATTTGATCTTTTTATGAGTATTTGCTTGGGGTTTGCTCAGTTTGTGTGTTTAGTAGATTTAATTAATTAATTAAATTTATGGAGTTATCTCATAGTTGATATTTTTAGGAATTATGTATTTTAGGCATTGAGATTTTAAATTTAATTAATTAAAAGAAATTATTAAATTAGATTGCAAGTTCCATTGTATTCGAATTATATCTTATTTAAATTTTAGTGAAAAATAAATTAGATTAATTTCATTTATTGTTTCCTGAAAATTTAAATAAATAAAAGAATAAATTAGAATTAAAGTATTGCTTTATTTTCTTTGTTTAGGAAATTAATTAATTTGCATGAGAAAAGAAAGAAAAAAATGATTTTTGCTTATTGCATGTTAATTTATCCCTTTGTTAGGAATTAGAAAAGAAAATAAAATTGCTTTTATTTCTAAAATTAAATATTAGGTTTTGGGGAAAAAAAAGATATGAAACCTAAAATTTTAGGTTAAAAAGAATAGATCTTCCTCTTTTTGGTACACAAGAAGGAGGTAGAGATTTTGGGAAGAAAATTATTTTTGGAAGCAATATTTTGTTGAAGAAGAAATTATCAGAGGATTGATGGAAGAAGGATTGACTTGGATAACTGGTACAGGACTGAGTTCTTCCACGCGAATCTTCTAGGAAAGCTATACAGGTTGGGTGGCCTTTTTTGGTTGTTTTTTTAAAGAAAATATTTTATCTCTTCCCACTTTTTGATTGATGTTTGTTAAAATATTTGTCAAATCCAAAACCCCTTTCTGGTTATTTCATGATTTTGGCTAAAATCCATCCCTGTGATTAATTCTAGTTTATGGAAATAAGTTATTTCCTGGGTGTTTGTAGATTAAAATTTTGAGAAAATTGGGAAAAGTTAATATGGCAAATTTTGCCAAGATTTTTATTGTGCATGAAAATTGCAAGATTTAGGAGAAATGGGATTTACCAGAGAAAATATTCCCTCTTGTTTAATTTTTGTTTCGATATTTGGTTATGGCAGTCCTTTTTAGTATTTGTGCATCTTTGTGTAATTATTTAGTTACTATGGTAATAAATTTATTTTCAATTAAATTTATTGGGTTATTAAAGTTATGGGGAAATTGTTTTATTTAATTATTTTTGGGGAAAATTGTATTAAATAAATTTGTGAGAAATAAATTTTATTGGAAAATGAAATTTATTATATTTTTATGCTATTGTAAATTATAAAAAAAAATTAAAAAAAATTATAATTTTTTTTAATAAAAAATAATTAATAAAAAAAATGTGGGGAGGCGGAGTCTGCTACCCACGGTAGTAAAGGCTACCCGAAGGTAGCGGGTGCCACCCTAAGGCAGCAACACTACCCAAAGGTAGCGACTGCTATCTATGGCAACAACCTTACCCAAGGGTAGCGACTGCTGCCATATGGCAACAGAGCTACCAAAAGGTAGCAGAGGCAGCCAATAAACTGTGTTTCTTTTGTATATTGCCCTCTCAAAATTCTAACTCAGTTTTGTTTAATCTTTTTAATATATATATATATATATATATATATATATATATATATATATATATATATATATATATATATATATATATATATATATATATATATATATATATATATATATATATATATATATATATATATATATATATATATATATATATATAGTATTTTCTGTAGGTTATTATGTTATTTTGGAGATAAAGGTTATTTCAAATTAAATCTTCTTTTTATTATATATATTTTAATGTGATATAATTATATAATATATGTGTGTGTGTGTGTGTGTGTGTGTGTGTGTGTGTGATTATATTATATTATTATATATAATTTTTACTTTTTAATTGAATTTAGATTATTTATATAATCTGATTGGGTTTATTTGTGAATTTATCATTAACATATAATTAGGGGGTTAATTTTTTATGTGTTTTTATTTAACCTTATTGGATTAATGACAACATTGATTTCCTTGTATTAATATAGTTGTATTTTCTTATTTTTTGGAAAATCTTTAATTGCTAGTATTTTATGCTTTTGGTTGTTTAAAGAAAAGATTGTCTATGTTAGGATCTTGTGTTAATGGTAGTTGAAGTCAAGCTTAGTTTCATTGCAATTGTGGTTGAGTTGTCGTTATGTCATATGTTGATATGCCCCCTCGGTCTGGTGTTGTTGTATAACCCTGTTGATATGAGTCATTGTGTGTTTTGTTCCGAATGGTCAATCCTAGGTTAGTGATTGTGTATCCTTCACTTGAGATTTGTCAAGATTAGATATGGCTATCAGTTTCGCCATAGAGTTCTCGTAGAGAGACCTTTCTTGTTGGTGTCCTATGAAAGAGAGTGGCTTTTGAGCAGGGGCCGCACCCGAAGTGGATGGCAAGATAACCCCTTGAAAGTCAGTTAAGAAGTGATAACCTAATAATTGTTTAGGGGGTGGGTAGATTAAATAGTAATTAAGATAATGTGCCTCACACATGGTTGAGTGCTTGTATACACTCGGGATGTGGTGAGAAGGCCTGGAATGGCAAACTTACCACCTTGTCTTCACGAAAGGATTGGTAGGGTCCGCATGAGGTTTAGATGGAGCTGGAGGTTTAGGAGAGGTTACTAGGATAACCCAGGATGGGGGTCGGGACCTATGGAGGCCTACTAGGGTAACCACCTTAAGCCATGTGATGACACTCTCTCCTTAGAGTCACTAGTGTTTGTGAGTTGAGTCACATGGATGTTTGCGGAGTCATGTAGTTCTTTCATACTTGTCATATTTTCCTTGCTTGAGGGTCTCTACTATCTCCTAGCATGGTGGGGTGGTTCCATTTTAGGATCACATGGTCCAGTGGTAGTGCCACTTCCCATCAGATGTTCTGGATTGTATCTTCAGGCGAGGAAAGGCCTCACTGGTGTTTCTTGGTTCGTGGTTCATGTACCAGCTCTTGTTCGTGATCATTGTTCAGTTGAGACCTTGTGGTTATTTTATCAAACTTTTATGTAACCATGATATTGTAACTTTTGGATTCTGTGGTATTTTTGGAAGCCATGTATTTATGGATATTGTAATATTATATTGGTGGAATGTATGTAAATTCAGTTGCTTTTATCTTTTGTATATATGATCTATGGGAAAATAAATGCATTGGAATACTCTAATTCTTTCATTATGGGATTTAGATTTATTTGTAGGTTTTATCTTAAGCATTTAATTTTCCTAATTGGATGGACAATGGTGTTAATATAATCTACGAATTTAATCTTCGTTGGTAACCCTTGTGAAATCATGTGTTAGACTTTTGCTGTGTTATTAAGCATGCTATTGTTATAATTAATGCACTTAATCTTTAAAAAAAAAACATTTCACCCTTTAGATTGCTTAGTTGTGTTGTTTTCCTTTAGGGTTTCTGGCGAGGCATTACAAAACCACGATGAGAAACCCTACCCTCAATTAGATGAATACTCTGTAGTAGTATTGTGAATAATTACAATGGGGTTTGCACATGTAGAAAGACCAATAGCCTAGAGCGCACTTCTCATCACAAAGGGAAGTCTCACTAACTTACAAAAACATCAGACTACAATCCGGAAAATAATGAATTGTGAAAGTAGCATCTACTAATGCTCGATACAGTTTCGGTTAAGCACTGATATCTTCTTTGCAATACAAAACATTTCCAACCTTCACCTGAATGATATGACTTTATTCACACTTAATTCTTTCTCTGATAATGTAGACTTAACCAACCATAACCATCGCATACCAGATTACATGAATAAGTCACCTATAAATACAAATCATCAACCTTATTGACAAGGTCAGCTAAACTCTAAACCCATAAACCCATAATTATAGAAATTATATCACATGATACTACCAAACCAATATTATGATTGACGTTACATAGCATGGACCTAAATCAAGTAACCAAACAACTATATTCATCGGGGATTTTGCTAAGATGAAAATCCAACATGCTTCACTTGTCGGTAGATATCCTTAGTGAAAGTTTAACCAGATCGAAATAGGACCACCATAATAGCACACCATCCAATGCAAAGTCACTAAATGCTTGAGATATGATCAAGAAGCACCGATAACATGAAATAAACCAATTCCACAAGCCAGACCCAAAATCCACTGACCAAGTCACCAAAACAACATACCAGTAAAGCTAACCGAGAACACCAGAAGTCAGTGAAGCCAAAAGCTAGTTGGTAAAGGCATAAACCAACCGGTAATCAAAAAGACCAAAAGTGATAACCAAATCATGAAACCACCAGAGTATAGCAAGCATGTAACCATCAAAATAAGCATCCAAAACTGATTCCAGAGGTCTGATAATACCGGATCAGAATCACAGCCAAAACCAAGAAGATCACCAAGACTAACCATGATAGTCTCCAACCGGGATACAGTGTTGACATCAATGACAATACTTAACCAAATCCAACATATTGCCAACACAATTATGGGGGATCTCATGTGTCATTCTCAAAATGAAATGATGAGGGGACAATACTACAAGATTGAGAAGAAAGCACAAGTTTCAAGTTTCAACTCTCTTCAACAAAGTTTGAGAAATTTTTTTTTGGACTAAGTATCATATGAAAGGCTAAAAATATTGAGTGGGATTGCATAAAGATAAGAATAGTGTCAAACTCCCTTTGTCTTTCTCTATAGAACCATTCTTTGATGATTGGCGCATCCATCATAATTTTCCTAACACTATAGTTAGAAGACCATTTATTAGAAATGAAAACACACTCTTATAGGGAAGTTTATTTGATCTAGACCAAACATAGATTTTGTTAGAAGGCAAGCTTATAAAAAATGGAAACATTTGGTGAAGTTGAGAAATTAGTTATGGATAAAGGTTTTTTTTTGTTCTTTTTCTTTGAATAATCTAGACTATATCTAGAACCTCTTGGACAAACCTTGGTTTTTGTGTAAAACAAGTCTTTTCGCAAAAAAAAAAAGAATATTGTTCTTTGATCCTAAGAAAGAGAATATAGACACGGAAACCATTGCAAGATTAAGGGGATGAAGTTATAATGGGAATATCTAAATCATTCAATAAATACATGGACTTTGATGTAGTTAGCAATTTAAAAAATACTTGGTTTATGATAGGTTTATTTGAATATAAAATTAGATCTTAGGATTCTCTGTCTTCTATCTTCTTATCATAAAATTTGGTAATTGTGTGCAATATCTATCAAATATAGAGACTCATATTTTCTTTGCTATAATTGCCACAATATTTTTTTTTACAAGATATTACTCTATCAAAAGGAGGAATCATATAATTTAAAAAAGGAAAATATTGAGATAATTTTACCTTAGAAAGGGAAAAAGATGTTTTCCTTAAAGTGAAGGAAGGATAAGGTTAGAAGCCAATAATTTGAAATAGATAAGTTGACTACATTCTTCAAGGAGAATAGGAAGGCTATGGTATGTCTTAGATAAATTAACATGAGTATTTCCTTATATAGTATAGAGTTTGAAGGAAAGAACATTTCATATCTAAGAGATCCTAGGATGGATAGAAAGATGGGGGAAGATGATAGAGGAAAATTAAATGGACCAACCTTGGAAGAAGGAGAGCTAGTCCATATGAGGAAGGGATAGTATAAAAACAACCCTCCTTCAATGGGAAAGGAAAAAGGGTAAAAGGAAGAATCAAGCCTTTGAATAAGTAAGAAAATAAGGGGAGATCCTAAGTATAAGGATTTGGAAGAAGACAAACTAATCAAAGTAGTATAAGGTGTCACCTTCTGATGTAGCCAGTTAAAACACAATCAATACCATTAATGAAAACATACAAATTGACACAAATTTGGATCAAATTTTATTCAATATTTTTCCCCTGCAAAATCCAACCATTCTGCCATTACAATGAAAAAATAGCCTATTTTAATAGTAAACTAAAAATTTCCCATTTGGGCAGATTTTTACAAAATCCAAAATTCACCATTTATGGAAATTTTCAAATCTATCCCAAAAATCATGAAATATTCTATAAATCTAAAAACCATTATTATGACACAAATTGCCAACTTTATAGCCCCATAAAGATTACGAGTTCAAAAGTAATTAAAAAACCAATTTTTTAAAAACCCGAAAAAAAATTAAAAAAGCTCTTTTTTGAAAAACTAACTTGGTTTATGATAGGTTCTATCGACAATCCAAACAAATTCTCATGATACACCTCCATGCCAAATTTCATCCTAATTAGACAACTGAGTCAAAAGTTATGACCCTGCAAAGTCCTTGCATCACCTTCTATCACAAATATGAAGAAAATTAGTGACCAATCATGTTTAAGGAAAACTATAAACTCGAAGTGATCAACTAAAATAGTGGAAAATTATAAAAAAGAAGATTGATTATGAAATATATCCATTTCAAAGATAAAAAAAGGAGGTACTTAATGGAAGCTTGATTAATATGGAGTTGAGTAATGATGACGCTTACAAATCTTTACATCATTTTTAGGTTAAAAATTGCCCATTTCTTGACTACTTAGATCCTTCCAAAAACATTTTCATGATTAAATTAACATAATTATATAATAATCATTTACAATCTCAATTAAGATTAATGTTTCAATACTTGTTATCATTTATGTGTTAATGTTTTTTAATACTAATGATTATATAGGAAGTTGTAATGCCTACCTATCCCTAGCCTAATGTATATGATACATTGGTACTAAATGTATTATTGGTATGCTATATGTATGTTGTGATGCTATTTGATCACATTTTTATTCTCTTGTTGGATGAATATAATTATGAAGATATTGCGTGAAATATGTGTATGTGTTGTGGGCTTGTTCAAGTTATTGTTATCATGTTTATGTTCATGGTCATGTGTATTAAAGTTCATGGTCATGTGTATTAATGTTCATGTTGTAATTAAATGCTCTCATGGTTTGTATCATTTAAATTAATAAGATTATGGATACGATGTTAGACCCCATTGGGTAATTATTTGATGCTTCGGCTATTGATTTTATATTGAGAAGGTACACTTGATGTGTGTTTTAAGTGGTTATAGGTAAATTGTATGAATTCACTTGACTCCATAGTTTTGAGCACACCATGATAATGCTTATTTGGAGGTGTTACATTGGTTGTAATTATTTACCTTGCCTATTGCACTCAATATGAATGTTGTACCCTTTTTAAAATCAATGTAGACACATATACCATCTTTGACATGATTTTAGAAGACTCGAACCTATGTGAATGGCTAGTATATGTGTGTGTATCAAAATTTGGTTAAATTTGTATTTTCTATAAATTTCAAATGAAGACATTATTTTATGTATTTAAATGGATTATTAGGTCTTTGCAAAATAAGGGTAAGTGAAGTTAAATCATTTCCTTTTTGAAAGGACCTTGGGCTAGGAATGCTTGTTATAGTTAATTTGATTGTGTGTTTTAAATGATTTTATATTATTCTTATATAGATTTTTATCATGGATTTAATTATTATTTATCAAATGGATGTGCATATTAAATGTTTAATTTGGTTTTAAATAATGTTAGGGTTAGGGTATGTGCACGATCATGGTAGGCCAAACTAGGCCCTTAAGTGACAATGAAAACTCAAAAAAAATAGAGTTCGGAAACCTGACATGAAAATTTGGATATGTTATGAACATAATTTGAAAAAATGTAAGAACATAATTTGTAGAAAATTGAATGTAGTTTCTAAGATACTAGTTATTTCCTAAAAAAAATAAAATCTATTTGATAAAAAATTGAAATTCCACTGTAGTAGTACTAAACTTTAATGAAAAAATAAAAAGAAGGTGTATGTCTGACCAAGCTGAGTACAATCCAAACATAATAGTTTTTTATGCCACTTTAAATATAAGTAGAGTGTTGGAGTTGAGAAACACAACACCACAGGAGCCTAAAGATCTTCTGCAAGCTAAAAAATCTGTCACAAGGAGAAGCAATGAAAGCAATAACAATCTGCAAAACAAAACAAAGGAAAAATATGCTCAAAAGAGGAGAGCTCAATATTCACCAAAATGTGTAATTGCATAATGATACAAGGAAAAGAAAAATAACCTCTAATAGGTCAAGAAACCCTAAAAGGGAAAACCTAGGCTTGCACATAATAATTAATAAAAGAATTAATTATTGTGCACCTAATGTTAGCTTAAGTGTAAAAAGATAATAGGGAACTTAAAGAATTAAACAAATATTGTTTAATTAATCAAGTAAATACCCAATTAATCTAACACCCCCCCTTAAGCTAGACTTAGGGAGAAGCTAAAGCCTAGAACAACTACTAACAGCAAGAAAGATGGGTCCCGGAAACAAGACCTGATCAGGTACCCAAATACAATGAAATCTCTATGAAACAGAGAAAAGGAGAAAAACCAACGGGAAAAAACTCCTCTCCAAAAAGAGATAAAAGAACATGCTGAAAGAAGAAGAAGGAAGGAAAGCCTCATAAAGACCTCCCGAGGACAACTTCCTTCACCCCAAGCATAGAGCGCAAGTGAAGATAGCGCAACGATGCAAAAGGTTTCGTGAAGATGTTTGCAACCTGCTCGGCAGTGGGAATGTACTCCAAAATGAGAACACCATCCTAAATCAAATGGTGGATGAAATGCATGTGAAGCTCAATGTGCTTCATCCACTGATGCTCTACTGGGTTGCAGTAAATATGAATAGCACTCTGATTGTCACACCAAAGAATAGTGGGACTACAAGGAGGAAAACCAAACTCAGTCATCAACTACCGAAGCCATAAGATCTCCTGACTGGCGAGCATAGTAGCTCGGTACTCAGCCTCTATAGAGGATAATGCATGAGCAGTTTGCTTTTTGCAAGACCATGTGATATGACCAGAGCCAAGACAGAAAACAAAGCCAGAAGTAGACTTCTGATCAGTGATATCACCAACCCAATCTGAGTCAGTGTAGCCAACAATGTGAGGGTCCCTCGATGTATAGTGAATGCCATGAGAACTACAGCCCTGAATGTACTGCAAAATACGTTTGGCTACTTGCCAATGACTCTCATGAGGATCATGAGAGAATCAAGAGACAAGGCCAACCACAAAGGAAACATTAGGACAGGTGTGAGTCAGGTACAACAAACTGCCAACCAACTGACTATAAAGTGTAGAATCGACTGAAGGAGTGGGGCAAGTGGTGGTCAAAACAACCCTTGACTAAAATGGAGTGGGAGAAGGCTTGCAATCAAGAATTCCAAAGTGCCAAAGCATGGCAAGAGAATACTTCTGCTGGTAAATGTAGATCCCATCAGAAGACTGAATCACCTGAAGAGCAAGGAAATAGTGCAGAAGACCAAGATCTGTCATCTCAAACTGATCCATCAAGGCACGCTGAATATGCTGAATCATAGAGGATGACCTGCCGATGATGAGGAGATCATCAACATAGAGCACAAGAATCAAGATCTCACCCTTAAGAAGCTGAATGTACACTGTGTGATCTGAATGACTGTGGGTGAACCTAGTGGAGAGCAAGAAAGAATCCATCTTCTCATACCAAGCCCGAGGGTCCTGTTTGAGACCATACAAAGAACACCGAAGTCAAAAAACCAAAGAATTGTCTTGCACAAATACCTAAGGCTGCTCCATGTAGATTTCCTCCTATAGATCCCCATGCAAGAAGGCACTCTTCACATCCATATGAAAAATAGGCCAACACCTAGAAGCTGCAAGAGATAGGACAAAGCGAATGGAGTTCATCTTGGCGACAAGGGCAAAGGTCTTGGAGTAATAAATACCCTCAACCTGTGAGAAACCCTTCACAACAAGACATGCTTTGTACTTATCAATGGAACCATCAACAACATACTTGGTGCGAAACAACCAACAACACCTAACCATCTTTCTACCCTTGGGAAGAGGATAGAGATCCCAAGTATGATTCCTCATCAAAGAAGAATACTCCTCCTCCATAGCACAATCCCACTTAGGATGATCGGTAGCCTTTGAAAACTTCTGAGGATCATATGAAATAGCATGAATCAAAAGACTAGAACCCACAGTATGAGAACGTGTCTGACGAGTATCTGAAGGATCACCGACTAGAGGATCGACTGCCTCAACAGTAAAGCGAGCCCACTTGGGCATCTGAGGTGGAGCAGATGGAGGTGGGGATGGTGGATCATCAGCACCATCATCAGAATCATCCTCAAAAAGATCCTAAAGAGATGCAGTGGAAGGATGGGGTAGAGGAGTAGACACTAGAGTCAAGGTATCCACCGTGGGAAGATGCTCATCAAACTGAACATCCCGTCGAAATAGGACCTCTCTGGAATTAGGATCAAACAACCTGTATGCCTTAACATCCTCACAGTAGCCAACAAAAATGAGTGGTCGTCTCTTCCACTCCATGGCTTTCCTTTGAGAATTAGGGATAAAAGCCCATGCCTCACTGCCAAACACTCAGAAAAAGGAAACATCAGGCTTGTTATGAGACCAACCCTCCTTAGGAGTCATATGTCGAATAGCATTGTGAGGCATTCGATTCTGAATATAGTTGGCACAATTGACTGCCTTAGCCCAAAAAGATGAATCCATGGACCTGGATTGAATCATACAATTCACCATCTCCCGTAAGGTTCTGTTCTTGCACTCAGTGACACCATTCTGCTGAGGGGTGTAGGGAATAGTAAACTGATGCTGCAAACCATGCTCAGTGCAAAAATCTTTGAAAGCCTGATTCACATACTCCCCCCATTATCTATATGTATCCATCGAATAAAACATCCCGACTGCTTCTCAACAAATGTCTTGAAGATTTGAAATGAATCAAGGACATCAAACTTGTACTTAAGAAAGTACACCCATGTGCATCTGGAGAAGTCATCAATAAAAGTGAGCACATACTTGGCCCTAGAAAAAGGAGTGGGAAATGACATGAGATCATTGTGAATCAACTCCAAGGGTGCCAAAGCATGAGGGGCTCTTCCCTTCGTAAAGGTATCTCTATGATGCTTGTCAAGCACACAACCATGACAAACACCATCAATGTAGGAAATATGTGGGAGCCCAAGAACAAGTGCCTTTGTACTCATTTGTTGAAGATATCTGTAATTGACATGGCCCAAGCACTCATGTCAAAGCTTACTCACTGAATCTGCATGTGCTATAAGAGATGAACCAACACCCACAAAGGGATCAAATCTATCAAATTTATACAGACAAGATGTAGTATCCACACTCCTAGTAGCCACAACCAAGTCAGAGTCATGGAGGTCCCGAATAACCACATCATGTGGTGAGAACTCAACTATCTTACCAGAGCTAGAGTGTCAAATCTGATAAATGGATAGGAGGTTCATCGAGATGTCAGGAACAATTAGAACATCCTGCAGAGTACCCCCATCCAATGAGACATAACCTAAACCCAAAACTGAAAGGTGAACTGAGTCATCCATTGCAATCTGTGAAGTACCACAAGAGGCAAGAGAAGTAACCAATTGCTGAGCGTGAGTCATATGGTGAGAAGCACCAGAATCAAGTATCCATTTGGACCCATAGGTCGAAGCTCGAGCAGTGAAAGCATGACCTTTCCTTGTGGAAGGAGAAGATGCTTGAGGTGAGGAGATGTGATGCTGCTGCATGGCTTCCTCTAAAGCCTCTAAATGCTTCCAACACCTGGAAACTGGATGTCCTTCCTTGCCACAAAAAATGCAAGTGTCTCCTGATTTCTTCTTAGTCTTGGAGGAAGACTCACCAGACTATGAAGATTTCCCTTGCTTAGGAGGAAATGGAGGTTTAGAATCAGACTTAGGAGGTGGCTTGGAGAAAGACTCACTGCCTGCAGAATTCTTCTTAGGCTTCGGTTTCTGATTTTGTTTCTCCTTCTCCTTAGAGGACTGAGCAACCAATGCTTTGTTCTTGGATCCTGAGAGCTTATCCAACTGAGAAATATGAGACTGCTCATGAGATAAACTCTCACAAAAGACATCAAAGGTGGGTATGCTGAAATGAGCACCCAAGCCATCCATGGTGGAGTAGAAAGCAGAGGCAAAAAACTAAAAGTGACCCTAAAGCTTTGAAAGAATCAAATGAATGCACTCTGTGTCTGTCTTGATCTTGTCACAACCCTGAAGAATAGATCTTGTAGTCTTGAATTTGTTCAAAAAATCCTCAATAGTGGGAAAGGAATCAGGTGACAAAGAAACCAACTCTGCCTCAATCTGTAATGCCTGAATCTCATTAACTTGCCCGAAGAGAGAATCAAACTTCAACCACATAGCCCGAGGAGTGAGCAACTCATCAAGGTGAAATAGAAGACTGTCGGAGACATGCAAGGAGAGCACACCCATAGCCTCATCCATCTTGTTCCTGTGCTGAAGAAGCTCATAAGGATGCTGCAATACTAGTTGAACCTCATCCAAACAAGACCACAACCCTCATGCCCTGAGGAGCCTCGTGATGTGGGGCTTTCAGGTGTGATAGTTGTGTGAAGTCAACAACTCAACTGAAGGATCGGCCATGAGAAGAAAAAACTCTGTACTTGCACCTGCACCTGCACCTGCTTGTTGGTTTTTTTATTATGCGATCTTTCAGACTAGACAAAAGATCCATAAGGGTTTGTTTGTTTTGAGAGTTTTGGTGTTTGTGATTTCTGATATAAATGACAGAAAGCAAGGAAAAAACACCCCCCATAATAGAGAAACCCAAACCCTAGTACATATTGATGAGAAGGAAGTAGTGCATAAGCAAAAAAAATTCAAACTGATATCTCATGTACTTGATGAAAATTTTGAGAAAAAGGATCACAAATCTGCATAGAGCATGCTGATAGCTTTCCAACTCCTATTTGTTTTCTAAAAACGGAGTCCATTTGCCCATTCTACGGCCTCAGAAGTGCAAAACAGAAGCCCGACTTTGACTGGAAAAAAGTATAGTCAAACAATAGATTTAGTAAAAAAAATCCATCACCACAAGGTCCGACTCAGAATCAACTTTTTGATGCCTATTCGTTTTCCAAAATCCAACTCCAGATGCGCAAGATAGAGCCAAAAAATCAACCCCCTTTAAAAAAGGACTAGAGAGTGGGGAAGGTAGGAGGAGGTGGCCAGAGGGCGGCGGTGGTGGTGGTCGGGCCAGGCGAAGGTGGTGATCCCAGGTAGAGTGGCGGCAAGGAGCACCGGGTTGCAAGGGGCCACCGACGGGGAGAGCAGCGGCAGGGGCCGGGCTGGGCGGTGGCTGGCGGGAAGCGTTGGGCTGCAGGGGGCCGTCGGTGGGGAGAGCGACGACAGGGGCCAGGTTGGGCGGTGGCCGGAGGGCCGGTGGGGGCTGGCAGGGCGATGGCCGATGGGGTGGTGACTGGAGAGGCCCAGTTTGACAGGGCTAGTGCTAGACGGGCAGGCTGGCGACTGGACTGTCAGTCCGACAAGGTAAGGAGACCGACGCCCCCCAAAAAAAGTTTTTTTTTTGATTTTTTTAAAAAAAACTTTCGCCTTTTGCTGATTTTTGTGGTTTTTTCTTTTTTTTTTTTTTTTACAAAAAATCAAACTTCACCCTGGATGCCATAAAAAGGCAAAAAAAAAAATTTGAATTTTTTTTCTTAATCTGCGTGCTAGGGCCGTACGGCCTGGTACTGGAGAAAAAATGCTCCCAGAGGCTTAGGAACCAAAATAGGTCAAATTGTATATGAACATATGGGTTTTTGGGCCTTCTGAGCACGATGGTGAGGTCCCTTTAGGCCCAAAGTGCTCAGAAAAAGGCCAATCCCTAAGTACATAATTTTTTTTTTTTGAAACCCTAGATCTGCTTCCAGTGCAAAAAATATCAAAACAAGAACAGATAACTGCAGATCTGAAGCTCTGATACCATGTTGGAGTTGAGAAACACAACACCACAGGAGCCTATAGATCTTCTACAAGCTAAACAATCTGTCACAAGGAGAAGCAATGAAAGCAATAACAATATGCAGAACAAAACACAGGAAAAATATGCTCAAAAGAGGAGAGCTCAATATTCACCAAAATGTGTAATTGCATAATGATACAAGGAAAAGAAAAATAACCTCTAATAGGTCAAGAAACCCTAAAAGGGAAAACCTAGGCTTGCACATAATAATTAATAAAAGAATTAATTATTGTGCACCTAATGTTAGCTTAAGTGTAAAAAGATAATAGGGAACTTAAAGAACTAAACAAATATTGTTTAATTAATCAAGTAAATAACCAATTACTCTAACATAGAGTACTCATGTCTAGATTTGATGCATAATTTTTTGTAATTCTTTGCTAAGTAAATAGTTAGTTCTGAATTTTTTACTAGAACTTTTTGAAAATATTGAAAGCTTGTATGTTTGACCATCATAACCTGGTCAAAACCAAATGAATTTCAAAAATAAAAAATCCCATAGTATGCAAAGCATAGAATGTGGTGCATCTTTCAAATTCAAAAATGTTAAATCATTTGAAAGTTATAGATGTTTTTCAATCAACCTATTAGTCAAGATTTTAGACATAATGTATGTAAAATATCAATTTAATTATTATTTATTAAATTCAAAGTAAGCCATAATTTATATTAGTGGAAACCTCATAATTTTCTTAAAAATCCCTTTTTGTTTCATCAATTTTAGGTAAAAAAATATCGTCAACCACATGAGTGAAGTTTGGAAACCCAAGGAAAACTTCTAAACAAGTTTTTTGTGTTGACTTTCCAAGTTTGGCACTTTCAAGCCAAATCCAAAAGAAATCCAAAGGCAAATCCCAAGGGTGTAGGAAACTACAAACAAAAAATGGATATCTGATGTAGCATCCTAAATTGTACGCCCTTACAATTTAGACCACATTTTGGGCCCTCACCTTAGTTTGCATCTCTCGATGCCTAATTAAGGCTTGGTTATGTCTTCACTATTCAAGTTTGGCCTTGCCTTCATTCAACACACTACATAATCCCTTGTCTTGGCCCCATTATAGGGTAGGACCAGAGTATGGCGCTTTGGTCCTCATTGGGACCAGGGCGCCACTCTTTGGTCCCCCTTAATTGGGCCCTTTCTTTGACCCCCTCATGCATCTTAAAAAATGAGTGGGGAATCTCTCTTTGTGTCATCCTATGTTAAAAAATTAGCATGTTATTCGACAAGCAAGTATATAAGGAAGTTTTCCCCTCTCATTTGCATAACAAGATATCATAAGAGAAGAGAAAAACTATAATTATCAAGCATTCAAGCATTCATCATCAAGCATTTCTAGAGTTCTTCATGTAATACCCCTTCCCTAATCAGGCTCTATTTGACCTAGTTGACCATGGTTGACTTTTCAGTGGCTTACGTGGATGGTTGATACATTATGTTGTGAGGTTTTTATTTAGGTACTATGCTTTGGAGTGTGATCTAGTAGATGTGATTATGCAATATTGCTTATTGAGGAGTAGATGTTTATTATGCACTATTTCTTATGAATGACTAGATGTTAATTTTTCTTATGCATTGTATTTAATAGATGATGAAATGTTAATTTTATTTATGTGTTACTGACCATGGACTAACACAATTACTTTATGTATGAGTTGCACTATGTATTTGTCTTCTTGTATGTGTGGAGTCTGTATGGGGTGCAAGGAGATGATTTTCAGTCACTCACTTCGGAGAGACACGAAACCTCACGATTCCCCTTCACTAGTGTGTCTACCATGTTTGAATGTATATATACGTGTATGTGTTGTTCGGTGATGCAGGAATTGTAGGTACAAGGTACCAACTCCACCTAGCTCCACAAGTTTGAGCGTACCTAATTAACCCGATGGAAGTGGAGGAGATAGTCTTAAGGCCCTAAATATCATCCCTAGCCTTGCTCGATTGTAAGCGTTGTCAATCATTTGTCAACCCTGTCAGATCGCCAACTAGGCCACCTTTTTGACATTGGTATGTGGGTCATGTCTTTATTTTGTTTAGTTGAGTTTTATGTGTTATGCTTTTTGTGACTTTGTTAAATTCTCCTAAGTGTTGCTTTATGTGAGATTAATTATAAATACCTTAGTGTTATTAATAATTAATGTATATTGTCATGCATTAATTAAATAAGGGATAAATTATATTAGGACCCTTATATTATAAAAATAAATAAATCAATCTTACCAAGGAATCTAATTAAATTATTTATTTAATGTATCATATAGTGGATTTTATATTGTGGCATGTTGTTTTTTAAAAGTTATTTAGACTTTAAAAAAAATAAAATATCTTGTTGACTTTTGTGTGTGAGGGAATTTAAATTTAAATTTAAATGTATTGAATTTGGAGGAAAGTATTTCAATTTTTATTTTAGGAAAAGTAATATTTTCCAAGGAAAAGATATTTTAGGTAAAAATCCTTTATATTGGGGGACTTTTCCAGAATATGGAGGTTCTAGCATTTTGAAAATTTCCTCTCTTCGGTTGAAGGAAGTTCTTACATTTGGAAGGATTGGTGTAATATTCTTCAGTTTTCTTCCAGGAAAGCATTTGAAGGTTAGATTTTTAAACCTTTGTTTTGTTCATATTTTATTTTCTGAGCATGTGTGACTGCTATTGTTTCTTCTTTCAGTTCCCTTTCTATTTGAAAGAAATAGTTGTTTGAGAAATTCTTTTATTTGCCGGGTATTCAGGGATATCAATTTAAATTTAATGAAATTATGATTAGTTCATTCCTTTCCTAGTTGAGAAATTGGGTTAAGGGGGTTTCTAGATTTTCCGATTTTGGAAGCAAAGAAATTGGTTGTGAAAAAAGATGAATTGAAGATTTCTTTAAAATTTCTTATTTGAATCATTGTTTCAGATTATTGAATGCATATTATTGAATATATTAACATTCAATTTGTTTGCCAAAATTATTTACCCTATTCTGAGCAGTGATTTTTATCCGGCTATTTTTAGATGTATCTGGGCAGAGATTTTTAGTTTTCTATTTAAATTTTACTATTTAATTTTTTTTTGTTTTGTTTTAATTGTTTTTATGGGATGGGGGGGGGGGGTCGTGGGTGAGCCAACTCCATGACTGTGGGGAGGCTTGACCCACAACAGTGGGGGAGCTTCTTCCCACAGTCGTGGGGGAGGCATCCCACACTATGGGCTTCCCTTGCCCATAACCATGGGGGGGAGGGGGGGTTTGGGAGCTTCCCATGAGCCCGTCTTCCCATATGGTGGGGGGGAGGGTGGCGGGGAATAAACCCCCCAACATGGGGAAACATATGCCCAACCACCCATTTAAATTTGCAATCCTAGTTACAAAAATGTAGCCTTTCAATCAATTTTCAGATTGTTAAAAATTCATTTTTTTATGAATATGTTATATTCGATTTTTAATATATATATATGTATATATGTATATATAGACACATATATACATATATGCATATATATATATACACATATATATGTATATACATGTGTGTATATATGCATGTATATATAAGTGTATATACACACACACACATGTTATATACATATATACATATCTATATATATATATACATATATATTATACATGTATAATATATATGTTATATATATACATATATATTATACATGTATAATATATATGTAATATACATATATATTATACATGTATAATATATATGTAATATACATATATATTATACATGTATAATATATATGTAATATACATATATACATATCTCTCTCTCTCTCTATATATACATCTCTCTCTCTCTCTCTATATATACATATATATTATATATGTATAATATATATGTATATACATATATACATAGATATGTATATATGTATATAACATATATGTATGTATATATGTATATATGTATATATATGTATGTATATACATAAATATATATGTATATACATATATACATATATATATATGTATATACATATGTATGTATGTACATATATGTATATATGTATATGTATATATGTATATACATACATATATATGTATATATATTCATGTGTATGTATAAATATGTAATTTGGAATTAGAAAGCAAGGATTAGATGTTAATGTTGATTGGATATTATCGTAATAAAATTTGGTAAATGAAGTTCCTATTAGTAATTGTGGGATAAATTTAGTCAATATGGCTTTTGTTGGAAAAGATCTATATTTGAATTAAATAATGACTTTTTTTCAAGTATGTTTTGTTGTATTCGTTTTTGATTAATTAGAAATTATATTGCAAATATGAAACTTGTTTTTAGTCATTTTTGGGTTCGGGAACCTAAGGGCTTAATTTTATTTAAAGGGGAGGTTTTGATGTGTGTGTAGATATGGATTCTTAACCAAGTCATTGTGCAAGTCAATTGAGTATATGTTGGCTTAGACCTTTTCATGCGTTTTCCCTATTGTAAATTTTCTTATCTAGGAGGAATTAATTAATTGAAAGAGTTACAATTGGATAATAATAGTTTTTAATTATATTCTTGAATTGTCTTTATAATTCTTTAAAATAGTTATACGTTTAGTGTGCAAGTGAAACCTTTTTGGATATTTACTCTGTTGGAGGATTTTGGTGTTTAATTTGAAAAGAATAATTCTCATGTTTATGTTGGTATGTTGTTGAATGCGAGACGATCATGCAAGTTAAGTGGTTAAGTGTTGATTGTGGTTGTACTTGCTTTATCCCTGTTGTGGTCTTGTCTTGTGAATAGACCAGTTTGTTCATATCACACCTCCAGTTGGTTACACCTTGGTAGAGGGTTTGTGTAACCAAGTATGTTTCTTCATTTTTGGTTGATCTCCCTATGTATGGTTGGCTTTTGTGTTTTGACTTGGAGTTCTTTGGAGGTTGTATAGTGTCATAAGGAAGAGTGGCTTCTGAGTGGGGGTCGGGGCCCAAAGTGGCTGCCAAGATAACCCGTCAGAAGTTGGATAATTAAGAGATAACCTAATAATCTATTAGGGGTTTGGGTAGTTAAAACATTAATCAAGAGAAAATTGTGCCCCACTCATGGTTGAGTGCTCGTACAAACTCAGGATGCAGTGGGAAGGCCTCGAATGGAAAAACCAACCACCTTGTCCTCACAAAAGGTTTGTTGGGTCTGCATGAGTCATGGATGTGATCCGGGGGTTCAAGAGAGGCTGCCAGGATATTCCAGGATGGGGGTCGGGGCCTATGGAGGCCTGGCAAGATAACCCATACTAGCTATGCGATGACACTCTTCCCTTATGTTCACTAGTGTGTAGTCTTGTGTTGGTTTTACTTGGAGCATTATTGTGGGAGTCATATATGTATGTTCATGCCTTATGTGGGTACCTGATGTACATGTAAGACCATGTGACGCTTTATTGTAGTTTTCTTGAGGGCCTTATTACTATCTCCTAGCATAGAGGGGTGGTCCCTTTTTGGGCCACATGGTTGGGTGGTAGTGCCACTTTGCATTGGGTGTTTTGTTCGTTTCTTTCTTGTGAGGGATTAGCTTCGGAGGTGCTCCAATTGCTCTCTTGGATTTACTCCATTCCATGTACCAGTTGGATGCTCTTTGTTCTTCTTACATCATTTTTGTATCTCTTGGACCTTATGTGGTTAGATGTATCATTTGTTTATGTATGTCTTCATGTCAAGTTGTAATTTGATGTAATAATTATGTATTTTTATGAGACTCTGTGACCTAAATAAAATGTTATTACGATGTGACTTAGATGGTAGATCTTGTATTTATATGAATGGAATTATTGATTAAATGCAATGATATGGATTATGATGTATGTAGCTTTAGAAATGTAATGTAATTGAACATAGTTGTATGAATTCAATCATGCTTATTGTAATCTCTTAATGAAACTTAATTGCTCTGTTCATGTCATAATCATTCTATGATGAGTTGGTTTAATCAACCTTATTTTTAATTAATTTAATTGAGTAATATTCATTGGAAACCCTTTAAGAGTTTAGATTAAGTCTTCTTCTTGTGCAATTTCTAATGAAATGTTCATCTTAATACATCTATATCTTCAGTATTATTTAAAAAATATATATTTTACACTCTTTTTGAGTGACCGTAGTTGAATCCTTTAGGGTTTCTTGGTGAGGCATTACACTTCAAAGCTACATTCTTCATTCATCAATTGTGGAGCATAATTATATCATTCATTTGTAAGCATATATGTGTGATTAGAGTTTTGTCATGTTCATGCCATTTCATACAATATATGTGATTACATTCAAGAAGAAAGCATCATTATCAGTCATTGCAGATGTAAGGTATATCTTTCAGTTATTTATTTTAGTATTTATAATATTTCAATCAAGGTTAATTCCTAAATGGAGGTTTGAATTAGGCAAGCCCCTATTCATAGCCTATTTCCCTTTCTTTCTGTGTGCAAGAAACATGTATGGAGTTGCAATCTTTAGAATAAGAATTAGTTGCAAAGACAAATCAACCCTTTTTGTTGTGTAAAAATTTAGGAGGATGAGAGCAACAGGTGCTCCAATCTTGATAATTATGGAACTTTATTAGGGATTAGGTCTTAATCCACATATAATACTCAAATCCAGGTGTGTGCCTCAATTTGACAACTGTATCTCATTGTTTCCATAATTTTTACCTTCATTTTAGCACTTTTCCCTAATTTCAACATTTCAACTCTCAAAAGAGGGAAAATCAAACACACCCTTGAATCTAATTAGTATTTAGTCCTTATAATTATTGGTTTGTGATTGAATCTATTAGATTCACCCATTTTTTGAATACAATGGTAAAATTAGTGGTTTTTACCCTTCTATGGTGGAAACCCTAATTTTCCACCCATTACATCTGATAGTACCAGATATTTGTTAGTATCAGATATTTGATATTAATGAATATTCGTTAATATTGGATATAGATAATAATAACGAATATTTTTATTTTTTTGATTGATAATGCGCCAAGGCCAAAATATTATTATTGACTCAAAATTTGTTACAACCTGATTTAGTGTGGGTGGTGGTAGGAAAGAATCGGGAAAAGAAAACCTCTAGCCTAGCCCAAGGAATAAATCCTAGAGTAAAACAATACAAATCTTGCAAGAAGCAGAGATAAGAAGTTTGATAATTTAAATTACATTAATATTGAGGCGTATCCAATTCCAGATAGTTGTAAATACATCGCATAATCGTGCTAGACAAGACCATTTTTTAAGAGAGTCGAGGTGCCAATAAATGATTGCCCATCTATAGTCCCATCTGTAGAATTTTGGAGAGGTGGTATCCGACAACCCAAATTGACCAAATTATGGAGTTCGAATGCAATGCAAAATTTTGTGATCCTGCAATGAGATCTGTTACTCTTTACTTACTAGATCTGAAGCTACGACATTCCATATTTCTGCAAAAAACCTTTTCACACCTTACAACCAAGACCATTGTTAGAAGTTCTAAAAGCATTGAAAAGTAGCATAGCATTATAAATTTTGACATCAACTAGGGTCAATCCTCCAAACAAAAATATTGTTGTCAACATCCCTCAAAGGTTATTGTACCCTTATTCATCTCTTATTTTGGGTCAACATGATTTAACTGTATATGTTGATTAGAATATAATAGATTACCCAGGCTACAATAACATTAGGGGGGAAGAAGCTTATCCATCAATCACAAAGAAAAGAATCACATTATAACTAAAAAATCTTTACATCAACCTAAAGGCTTCATAATTATACTGCCAGAGCAAGAAAAGCCCTATGAGCTTGTATGCCTTGAGGCCTAATAATTATTTTGCATGAAATGATAAAGAGGGAAACCTCAGAATTTAATTTCGTCATAGCCCATAATAGAGACAAAATAATCAAATCCAGAATAATCGAATCAAGTCATAGAATAGTCCTATCACTACACAGAGCCAAATTCCAAACATGCAGAAGAGAATTAACTAAATTACCAAATTCGATCAAGAGGCATCCTTCTGTTATATGTTATGGGTAAGGATTTAACCAAATAACACAAAGTGTAATAAAATAAGGGTCAAAAGCTTCCATACTGCATGAATATAACAATGAACCTTTCTCAGGGCCATTACAGCTATGAGCAGGCCAAATAAGCTAACATATACCTCTCTACTAAGCAACAAAAGAATCCATATTAAATAAAAGGACAATCAAAAACCCCTGACAAACCACAACCAGAGCCTCAAAACGAGCTAATAAAATAGAGGGGAGGAAAGCCCAAAATTGATGGGGCTCAGGATGATCTCCCATCCTCTCCAATCTCTAGCTAATACTATATAACACCAACATTTGACTTATATATCCATACTAAAAAATCAGAGTGACTAGAGAAAGGAACATCGAACAAATCAAGGTGTCGTGGCCATAGAGGGAAAAACTAGGAAGATATTAGAACAAAGGATGAAAGGTGCCACGCCCTAGCTTGCAAGATGGATCTAGGAGAAGTCAAAATATGAGTACGGAAACAATCCTACCTCAGACCGAACTTAGACTGATGCAAAAATGATGGAGATACTTCATTATTCCATTAAAAGGATGAAGGAAACTAGGGAGGGCTGAACTGAGAGAGAGAATTTAGAGGCTATGAACCGAAATTAGGGAATCATTATTAATACTAAAAATGATAGCAAATGAAAGAGTAAGGGAATAAAAGCATACCCAAATTAATTAATCTCCAGATATAGCTATACTCATACCTCTATATATGAGGGCAATCTAATAATATAAAATGATTAGGTATCAAAACAATAAAATGAGACAAGGCAAGGCACTACCAGCCGTGAGGCCAAGAAAGAAAGAGTATAAATCTAAATATATATATACATATATATATATACATATATATATGTATATATACATACATATGTATATATATACATATATATATATATATATACATATATATGTATATATACATATGTATGTATATATACATATATATATGTATACATACATATGTATGTATACATACATATGTATGTATACATACATATATATGTACATATATATATATACATATATATATATATATATGTATATATATTTGTATATATATATATGTATATATATATATATATATATATATATATATATATAAGCAGGGGTACAATATATAACGATATATATATATGTTATTATATATACTATTACAAAAGTAAATTAAAAAATATATATAATATATAAATATATATAATATTATATATGTAAATATATATATATTATATATATATAAATAGTATATAAAATAATATCCATGGATGGAGGAAAAAACAAAAGGAAAGAGGGGATGGGAAGGACACAGCTGAGATAAAAGGTGAGGCCACAGTGAGTAAAGAATAGAAAACATTTGGGACCCTAATACTTAAAACTATGCAAACATAAATAAGTAGCAACAAAGTAGGGGAGATCATTCTTAGAGGGGAGCACTTGGAAAAAAGGCCAAGGGAAGCAATATTAGGAAAGGAACTCACTTAGCACCAACCCGGGAGTTAGCTTATACCTTTAGGGTCCAAGGCTAAGTCTTCCAAGCCCAAGTTGGTAAGCTCATAAGCTCTTGTGTTACCCTCTCTATAGATGTGATTAATGATAACCTTGTCAAAGAAAGACATGAGCTCTACCGCCCTTCTGATGATGTTGTTAATCTTCCAGTTAATTGTCTTGCCACATCTTAATGAATTGATTATTAAGGCAGAGTCACCTTCTATTTCTAGGTTCATGATTCTTAGATCCTTGCTGAGAATCAAGCCTTCAACTACTCCACTGGCCTCTGCTATGTTATTGGAAACTATACCGAAGGGTTTTGCCAAAGCGGCCACTTACTTCCCGTCTGAAGAGTGAATAACACACCCAATTTCAGCTTTACCTAGATTCCCTTTCATGGCTCCATCAAAGTTAAGTTTGAACCATCCAATAGCTGGCAGAGTCCAAATACACTGGGACCTAGCCAAATTCCCCAATGGTCCACCCGCGCCTACAAAAGGTGGAATAGCCAAGCCTACCAAATTTCTTCTGATCTCCTTGTCCTTATGAAAGAATTGGCCATCCTTAGCCACTTTATTTCTTATACAATTATTTGCCACCTCTTTAATAAAGGCTTCAATTTTGTTTAAAATTGAAGGAAGACTAAGGGAGACGTCTTTACATATTCTCCTATTTCTCTCCTTCCACACCTCCCAGACTAAAATAGTGGGAGATATAATCCATAAGAGCCTATAGTGCCCACGCCCTTTCTCTAGAGGCTAGCTTAGCAAGAAAGGTACCAAGCTTTATAGGCATACAAGACTAAGATTAAAATTATTGAATAGCCATAACCAACAAGCCTTGGCAAAATCACAACTAAGAAGGAGGTGATCCACACCCTCTTCCTTATTGCAACAAAGGGGGCATCTTGAGGGACCTTCGTATCCCCATTACCTAAACCACTCAGAGGTTAGATTGGTTTTTGCATTACAACCTAGAGGAAGGTGCCTACTTTGGGCAGATAGGATTTGTGCCAGCGTAACGAAAAAATGGAAGTTTGGGGTCCACAAAACTTGCAAGTTTATGGGCTATCAAGTAGCCCCACTTGACACTATAATCCCCAGTAGGGGAGCCAGTCCAAATAAATCTGTCCAGTTTAGAACTGAAGGATATCTCCCTATGTTTCAATATGGAAATTGTTAGGATTCCCATAGATACTGAGAGGGGGGGGGGGGTGAATTAGTATTTGACCGGTAATTAGAATTTCTTAACTTAAAACATGTAGAGCAAATTAAAACTGTGTACCGGTAAGTGGAAAATAATGCAATAAATAGAGATAGAAACAACCACATGAAAGACACACCATAACACAATATTTTAACGAGGAAACCCAGTGTGGGAAAAACCTCAGTGGGATTTGTGACCCACAATATTCACTTACTAGCCAATAAGAGAATATTACTGCTACAAGAGGGGCCTGCACATGGAGGAAGGCCAACTGCCTAGAGCTCACTGCTCAAAATGGAAGTCTCACTGACTTAAAAAATGGATTATATAAATCTAATGTCTTGTACTACTTCAAAATAGCATCTACTATGCCAAATCCAGTATTGGTTTATAGCTTTGCTTCTTACATAAACCCTTAACCCATAATTCGCATAATAGGTCTGCCTTATTTCACCTTATTACATTCATCCATAATAATCCTTACTTCTCTTACAATGTTCTACAATGATCTCTCTTATATAAGAGTCATTTTACATTATGCCAAGCCAGCTTACAATGTTTTTACAATAATAAACAAAATATATTATCAATAAAAATCCTGTCGGCCTCTGTGTCGATATGCTTCCTTTCACTACCGGTGTCGGTGGTCTGAGTGTTGGTGTAGAGTCTAATCTTGCTAGTGTTGGTGGAATGTCTTGCTGGTGTCATAGGATTGTAAGGTTGCCATCAATGACAAAAACTTCAATCACCTACAATGTCTCATTAGAGTGTGCATTTGCTAACAATCTCCCCCTTTGGCATTGATGGCAACACTCATGAGAAAATTTCAAAAGTATATCCAAAACTTGTAATCCAAAAATTGTTTCCAAAAATGTGTACCAAAAATATATGAGCTCCCCTTGAGTAGGTGAGTCCTTTGCCTGATTATTTTCTCATACCACTACTCCCCCTTTAGCATCAATGACAAAGGTTGTCAAAGTGTCAATAGAGTATGGTTTCCTGTCTCAAACTTGTAACTGGGTGGTTACAATTTGAAAAAGATCCGCCAAAACCAAATTTATGCTTTCCATAAACTTCTTACTATCTTTTATTGCTGCCGCTGTTCTTTGAACTGTACCGGTGAGGTGCTGCATATGCTCTGCCGATGTTTCCTATCCCTGTACTAATGCCTCAGATATTTCCTTCCTCAAGGATGCTATATAGTCCAGTCTTGGACTTAGTCTTAATCTTAGATTCTTAGCCTTGTTTATTATTCTCTCCTTTTCTCTTTCTAACTTAAGTAATTCTTCCTCAAAACCTGTTATCTTTTGTTCAAAAATTGATAATGTATCAAGTGAGTTAACAAAATTGTCAACAAGTTTATTTATTTCTTCTTGTACCTTGCTCATTTTCTTGTCTATGTCAACTGTTAGAAAGTTTGTCTTGCAAATGTCTTTGTATAGAGTTTTAAATTCCTTCAATGAGTTGCATAGTTTCGGTAGAAGTGTGTCAAATTCCCTAGTACACTTCTTTATTTGATCCTCAAAGAATTTTTGTTTTTTAATTTCCAACCTGTCTTTGAATGCCTCTTCCTTTATTTGCTCAACTGTCACTGTGTTGTCAGTAATGTACTTAGACAAAGTGTCGAGTTGGCTCAAATAATCCTTATTATCTATGTTGCAGTTTGGAGCTATCATCTTCAAAATTTGGATTATGTCATCTATAGCTTTATAGGCTTGTGAACTACAATCTGTTATTTTCTTCAAAGAATCTAAAAGAACTTCAGTTACATTGGTTGATTTGAAACCTACTGAGGAGGAACCAACATTTTGAATTTCGCCGATGGAGGAAGTAACCATGCTTGTAGTGACCTCTAGTAGGTCAGTCTGTGTTTCCATTTCCTTAAGCAAGGGTTTTTGTTTCTCTCCTATTGCCGGTGGCACTGTTTCCATTTGAACCTATTCCTGTTCTAGAGCCTGTTGCTCTACTTGTCTCTCTGTTTGTTTATCTGTTTCAGTCTCTATCTGAGTCTCTGCTTGTTGCCCTGTGCTATCATCTTCCACTTTTCCTTCAGTGTTATCAATGTTGTCAGTTACCGGTGGCTCACTAGCCATGTCAGTCTTACTGGTTGTGTCTTTATCTACCATAATGTTGACCTTTTGAGTATCAACATCCACTATGTATAGTACCTCTGAATTACGATTTGTATCCTCTATATCCATACTCTCATCTGCCGATTGATCTTCAGTTGTTGTTACCGGTGGAGTAATCATAGGTGGTGGGGATAAGTTATCTTTTATTTTGATGCTAGGAGGTCCACCAAACTTTCCTTTCCCTTTGTCCTTATCTTTCTCATATACTTTTATTGGTTTAGGATTTCTATACTCTTCCTATTTTTCCTTCTCAACAAGGAATATATCCCATGCATTTTCTATTTCTTCAGTTACCTCATTTACTCTTCCAACCATTAGTGCAATATGTTGGTGTGCAGTAGAGAATACTGAGTGGTTGGCTTCTGCAATTAAGTCATCTATCTCCTTTGGTGAGTTTACTGGGTAAACAACAAGTAATTTTTCAACTTTAATTTTCTAATCAAGCTCTACAACAACTTGTCTTCTTGCTTCCAGTCTTTTGAATAGTTCATCTAGTAGTTCATCTACCACTTGCATGAAGAACTTCTTATAGATATCCAGGCGTAAAATGACATTGTTTTCAACTTGCTCTTTCTCATCTACTGATAGTGTATCATATAATTCTTCTATATTCTTAATTTTTCCTTCCTTTGTGATTTCATTCAACAATTTGTCAATTGGGGCAATGTTTTGTTGAGTCCTTTTCTTGTTAGGTGTTAGCTTTTTCTTTGGGATTGTCTTCTTGACTGGAGACCTCACTGCGTGTTGTTTTTGTCTAGTTCTTCTAGGCGAGGGTGTGGATGCCGATGAAGGATCCCTTTTCCTTAAAACTCTTTTAAATGTTGCTGGCATGTCATTCTCTGAAGAAGTTGCTACCGATGATAGGTGAGTTTCAAGCTGTAATGTTACTAACTCATCCTCAATGATACCGGTTTGTTTCAGTACATCTTCTTTGATAGCCTTAGCCTACCTTGAGCCTCTTCTCACAATTGCTTCAACTTTCTTTACTCTCTTCTTAGATTGAATTTGGCTTTCAATCATTTTTGCACTGCCAAATACCTTTTCTTTGGGTTCGTTGGGTGCTTCCAGAAGGGCTTTAGCATATGTCTCAATGATGTGGTCATCAATCTCATAGCCCATTTCAGTAACCCAAATTGTCCTTGGGATGACTGCTTCCATCCAGATCTCATCTTTCTTGATCACAAAACATATGTCATCCTTGTATTTGGTAACAATTTCCTATGACAGTCTGATTCTTTTGTTCATTCTAGCCTTTAGTGCTTGAAAATACTCATTGATATTATTTTCCTTGTTTTCACCCATGTTGTTGAATAGGTCTGATAACTGTTTCCCTACCGGTATGTCAAATCCAAGGGTCTTGTTGCCTATACCAGGCACCTGTTTGGTTATGTGTAGCATTAAGCATACAAGTAAATTACCAAATCTAAAAGTCCCTTTCTTATCCTTCTTGATTTTTCCTAAATTATCAATCAACTCATCCTCTAGCCATTCACATACATCAATTTTCACATTGTCCTTAACCATGTCATAAGCACTCTTTATGCATAAACTAGAAACTCAGTTAAGTCTATTTGCATGAGTTGCTTTGTAACCTAGAATCATGCTAATGAATCTCACATTTATGTCAGTTACATCATTAACCCTCAGGGACCTTTTGTTGGATGTTGCGCCTATTAGGTTTATTACTAGGTCATTTGAGACCTTCTTTGTTTTGTCTGGTCTACTACCTGTGGAGGGTAACCCTGTTATAGCTTTCATAGCTTCCTTGGTAATTTTGTGAATCGAATCTAACCAAAAGAATGCACCATGTACCCTGCTCAATACTATCCTAATAACTTCCTTAGGAAAGTCTGAAATGCTAAGGATCTCAGTGAATCCTAGTGTTTCAACAATTTTATGTTCAGGTTTCACATTTCCAGAATTATCACATATAACAATTTTGTATATGTTTTTGATTTCTTCATCTCCTAGTTCTTCTATGTGGCAATGGATGTACATTCTAGGATCTTCTGCAAAAATAACTCCTTTGGGAATTTGGGAGAATGCACCAACATTGTCATCCTTTTTAGCTATCTCAGGAACTAGCTAAAATATCGGCCTAGGGCGTTTGATTACCTCGACTACAGTAGGGTTTGCTATGAATTTAGGTGCAGAGGAGGATGCCATGATTATAAATACCTTTTTCTACCTTAGGAAAGATTGATTGCTGAAGTGCTTTGCCTCTTTGCTCGAAATGCCTTAGCTCTGGAGATTTCGCGCTCTTCGAATGTTTGAATGCTCGGTGAAGTAAAATGGAGCCAAAACAACTGATTTATAATGTTAATTTGCCAACTACCACATTTAATGCATGCCGGTGAAGTAGTCACTTATCTTTATTTGCCGGTATAGAAATAATTTCTACCTTTACCATCAACCGAGGGAATAATAGCATATGTCTCATTTGATTGCCAAACCCTCAAAGAAAATTTCTTCAATTTGATGAAGAGCTTCCTGTTGGTGGAGTACTACTCTGTTCTGCCGGTGGAGTTTTGATTGGTTCTACCGGTGGAGGAGTATTTCCAACATTATTTAGATTTGACTTTCTCATCCATTGTTTTGAGAATTCTTTCTTAACCTCTCCAACTTTTTTTTTTCCTTTCAAACTAGAACTTTTGTTGTCTGTCGGTGAGGACTTGCTTCTACAAAATTTAGCAATATGTCCAATTTTGTTACATGCATAGCAAGTCACATTATTCTTCTGAATAGCTTTCCCATAACCTATGCTGGTTTGTGTTCTACATTGATTAGATAGGTGTCCAAATCTTCCACAAACATAACATCTCACATTCATTTTGCAATTTTCAGAGTTATGACCAACTTTGTTGCATTTTGAACATTGACCGATGGGTGCATTGGTGTTCTGATAACTTCTAGATCTACACTAATTTTCTCTATGACCATACTTATTACAGTTAAAGCATTTTCCATTGAATTTATAAGCAGTTTGTTGTCTTACCAGTTTACTGTGATCCTGTGTGTTTGCAGTACCGGAGCTTTCTCCTGCCTCAAAGCCAATTCCACAAGTGTCACCATTAGGTTTCTGTTTCTTTAGTAAGTCACCAAGTTCTTCTAAGCTTTTCTTTAATTTTTCTTTGTTTTGATTTACAATATCCAGTTCTCTTTCTAAGATCTCTTTCTGTCTCATTAGTTCATTGGAGTCATTCTGTGTATGCATCAGATCCATCTTCAACAAATCATTTTCATAGCTAAGTCTGGTGTCCTCATTTGCTACATCACTTAGTCTTCTAGTCAAATCTGCTTCATTCTTCTTTCTATCTTCAATTTCTTTACAAAATCTCATAGTCATATCCTGCATCTCATTTTTGGTTGTCATCTTCTCTTGTTTTAGCTTGCATATCTGCTCATTAAGAGTTTCTTTTTCATCATCCTCAATTTGCATCTTTTCACAGAGTTCTCTTCTCTTGTTTCTTGCAATGGTAATATTTTCTTGAAGTGCTTGAATAATTTTCTGAGTTGCCTTTAGATCATCTTCAAGTTTGATGTTTTTCAACTTTTCTGTATCAAAATCTTAGAGAGCTTCTTCCAATTGCTTTATCAAATTTTCCTTGTCTACCAGTGTCAAGATCTTCCTTAAGCTATTAGGCTTTTGAAATTAGAGGAGCAAGCTCTGATACCAATTGTTAGGATTCCCACAGATACTGAGAGGGGGGGGTGAATTAGTATTTGACCGGTAATTAGAATTTCTTAACTTAAAACATGTAGAGCAAATTAAAATTGTGTACCGATAAGCAGAAAATAATGCAATAAATAGAGATAGAAACAACCACATGAAAGACATACCATAACACAATATTTTAATGAGGAAACCTGATGTGGGAAAAACCTCGGTGGGATTTGTGACCCACAATATTCACTTACTGGCCAATAAGAGAATATTACTGCTACAAGAGGGGTCTGCACATGCAGGAAGACCAAGTGCCTAGAGCTCACTGCTCAAAATGGAAGTCTCACTGACTTACAAAATGGATTATATAAATCCAATGTCTTGTACTGCTTCAAAATAGCATCTACTATGCTAGATCCAGTACCGGTTTATAGCTCTTCTTCTTACATAAACCCTTAACCTATAATTCGTATAATAGGTCTGCCTTATTTCACCTTATTACATTCATCCATAATAATCCTTACTTCTCTTACAATTTTCTACAATGATCTCTCTTATATAGGAGTCATTTTACATTATGCCAAGTCAGCTTACAATTTTTTTACAATAATAAACAAAATATATTATCAATAAAAATCCTGTCGGCCTTTGTGCGAGTATGCTTCCTTTCACTACCGGTGCCGGTGGTCTGAGTGCCGGTGTAGAGTCTAATCTTGCTAATGTTGGTGGAATGTCTTACCGGTGTCATAGGATTGTAAGGTTACCATCAATGACAAAAACTTCAATCACCTACAATGTCTCATTGGAGTGTGCATTTGCCAACAGAAATAAGGTAATCACAATATTTTTGGTTGTCCAGAGAGACTTATATATCCATACTCAAAAATTAGAGGGACTAGAGAAAGGGACATTGAACAAATCAAGGTGTCGCAACCATAGAGAGAAAAACTAGGAAGATATTAGAACAAAGGATGAAAGGTGCCTCACCCCAGCTTGCAAGCTGGATCTAGGAGAAGCCAAAATCTGAGTACAGAAACAATCTTACCTCAGATCAAACTTAGACTAATGCAAAAATGATGGAGAGACATCATTCTTCTATTAAAAGAATGAAGGAAACTAGGAAGGGCCAAACTGAGAGAGAGAATTTAGAGGCTATGAAGCCTAGGTAAAATGGGTACACTTGCCATAGCCAGAGAAAAGGGACAAGAGGCTACTGAATTATCTAACTGAAAATTGAGGAATCACTATTCATACTAAAAATGATAGCAAATGAAAGAGTAAGGGAATAGAAGCATACCCAAATTAATTAATCTCCAGATATATCTATACTCATACCTCTATATATGAGGGCAATTTAGTAATATAAAAAGAGTAGGTATCCAAACAATAAAAGGAGACAAGGCAAGGCACTACCAGCCCTGAGGCCAAGAAAGAAAGAGTATAAATCTAAAAATATCGATATATATGTATATATAAGTAGAGGTACAATATATAATGATATATATATATATATACATATATAGATATATGTTATTTTATATATATATTATATTATTATATATACTTTAATTAAAGTAAATTAATATATATATATTATATATTATATATATATATAGTACATAAAATAATATCCAGGGAGGTAGGAAAAAAAAAAAAAAGGAAAGAGGGGGTGGGAAGGACAGAGCTAAGATAAAAGGTGAGGCAACAGTGAGTAAAGAATAGAAGACATTTGGGGCCCTAATACTTAAAACTATGAAAATATAAATAAATAGCAACGAAGCAGGGGGATCATTTTTCAGAGGGGAGAACTTGGAAAAAAGGCTAAGGGAAGAAATAGTAGGAAAGGAACTCACATAACACTGGCCCGGCTTGAGAGTTAGCCTATACCTTTAGGGTCCAAGACTAAGCCTTCCACGTGGAAGTTGGAGAGCTCATCAGCTCTTTTGTTACCCTCTTTATAGATGTGATTAATGATAACCTTGTCAAAGAAAGACATGAGATCTACTGCCCTTCTGATGATGTTGTTAATCTTCCAATTAATTGTCTTTTCATATCTTAATGAATTGACTATTAAGGCAGAGTCACCTTCTATTTCTAGGTTCCTGATTCCCAACTTCTTGCTGAGAATCAAGCCTTCAACTATTACACTGGCCTCTAGTATGTTTTTGGAAACTATACCGAAGGGGTTTTTCCAAAGCGGCCACTTCCTTCCCATCAAAAGAGTGAATAACACACCCCATTCCAGCTTTACCTGGGTTCCCTTTGGAGGATCCATCAAAGTTCAGTTTGAACCAGCCAACAGCTGACAGAGTCCAAATACACTAGTACCTAGCCAAATTACCTAATGGACCACCCGTGCCTACAAAAGGCGGAATAGCCAAGCCTACCCAATTTCTTTTGATCTCCTTATCCTTATGCAAGAATTATCCATCCTTAGCCACTTTATTTTTTATACAATTATTTGCCACCTCTATAATAGAGGCTTCAATTTTGTTTAAAATTGAAGGAAGACTAAGGGAGTTGTCTTTAAATATTCCCCTATTTCTCTCCTTCCACACCTCCTAGAATAAAATAGAGGGATATATAATCCATAAGAGCCTATAGTTCCCATGACCTTTCTCTAGAGGCCATCTTAGCAAGAAAGGTACCAAGCTTTCTTGGCATACCAGACCAAGATTAAACTTATTGAATAGCCATAACCAACAAGCCTTGATGAAATCACAATTAATAAGGAGGTGATCCACATGCTCTTCCTTATTGCAAGGAAGGGGGCATCTCGAGGGACCTTCGTATCCCTATTTACTAAACCAGTCAGAGGTTAAGATGCATTTTTTCATTGTGACCCAAAGGAAGGTGCCTACTTTGGGCAGATAGGCTTTGTGCTGGCATAACGAAAATAGAAGCTTGGGGTCCACAAACCCTATAAGATTATGGGATATTGAGTAGCCCCACTTGACACTATAATCCCTAGAAGGTGAGCCAGTCCAAACTAATCTGTCGGGTTCAGAACTGAAGGATTTATCCCCATGTTTCAATATAGAAATAAGTTAATCACAATCTTTTTGGTTGTCCAAAGTGACTGTTAATAGTTTCCATTGCCACCCCAAAGCAGGGGCAGAGTTAAGGAAATTCACATAGTCCTTAACAAATCTGCCCACTGAATCTTCCAATTCCTTCCTCAAGGAGTCATTTCTAATAGTACTACTAAGAGGAGGGTAACCCTCCCAGGAATCATCCCAAAAAGGAGCTTTATTGTGAAGACCTATATTCCATGTAATCTGGTTCATAATAATTCATCTACACTTGAGAAGGAAATTCCACATTCTCGAGCCTTTGGGGAGAGAGGGAATTCTGAAAATGCTTTCAGAATTGAGGGGATCCATATATTTCTTTGAGATGATTCTAACCCACTTCAGATTAGGTTCATTGTAGATTTTCCAAACGAATTTAGTACCTAAGGCAAGATTCTGACTTTCTAGATTCTTGATACCCACCCCACCTAAACTTTTGGGAAGACATAGTTTGTCCCAAGCAATAAGTGCAAATTTTTTCTATCCTCCAAACTGTGCCAGAAAAATTTCCTCAAAATTTTATTAAGCTTGTCTCTAATGCCTAAGTCAAGATGAAGACATGACAGATAATATTGAGGAATAGAGGAGAGAAGTGCTCTAATCATAACTATCCTCCCTGCCAGTGATAGCCATTTACCTTTCCAGGAGAGCAATCTAGATTCTGATTTAGAGAGAACCCCTTCCCATAGCTTTCCTACTCTAACCTCATGATCCAATGGGAGCCCAAGATATTTTCAAGGGAGAGAGCCTACTTTGAATCCTAATATCTTGGCAATCTCCTACTCCATCCTAGTGTCAGTATTTAGAAAGATTACACTAGACTTGTTAATGTTAATCTCTTACCCTGAGGCCCTACCATACAAGTCTAAGATTAACTTGTATTTCTTGGCTTCTTCTAAACTACTCTTTCCTATTAGTAATGTGTCATCAACAAATTGCTGATGTGTTATGGGGTCAATATTGCTGGATACTTTGATGCTTGAAATATTTCCTAATTCTTGTGATTTCTTAATGGTTCTACCTAAGGCTTGAACCATAATTATAAAGAGGAAGGGGGAACTCAGGCCCCCTTTCCTGAGCCCCCGAGAGGATCCAAAGTAACCTTGGGGGGCTCCATTAACTAGGATGGAGAAATGCATAGTGGAGATACATTAAAAAATTAGATGTATCCAACTCTTGTTGAAACCAAAGGCCTGCATGCATTTGCAGAGGAATCTCCAACCCACTAAGTCATAGGCTTTCCTGATGTCCAATTTGATTAGCATTGAGGGTTGAGAGTTGATTTGGTTTGAATGGATTGCCTCTTGGGAGATGATAATACCATAAAAAATGGACCTTCCTGGAACAAAACTAGTTTTCTCCTCAGATATTATTAAAGGAAGGGGGTGTTTCGATCTGTTGGCTAATGTTTTAGTCAGAATTTTGTATATGTTTGCATATGCACACTCCAATGAGACATTGAAGGTGATTGAAGGTTTTGTCATTGATGGAAGCCTTACAATCCTATGGCACTGGCAAGGCATTACACTAGCATCAGCAGATCACACTCTATATTGGCACTCAAACCACTGACATCCGCACAGAGAAAGGAAGCATACTGGCACAGAGGCCGATAGGATTTTTGATATATTATATTTTGTTTATTATTGTAAAAACTTTGAAAGCCAACTTGGCAAGTTATAAAATGACTCTTATATATAAGGGAGATCATTGTAGACATTTGGTAATGGGATAGAAAAATTATTAGGCAGACCTATTATGCGAAATATAGGTTAAGGGGTATATGTAAAGAACAGAGCAGAAACCGGTACTGAATCTGGCTTTGAAGATGCTATTGTAAAGCAATACAAGTTATTGGATTTGTATAATCCACATTGTAAGCCAGTGAGACTTCCCATTGAGCAGTGAGCTCGAGGCACTTGGCCTTCCTGCATGTGCAGGCCCCTCTTGTAAGTAATATTCTCTTATTGGCCAGTAAGTGAATATTGTGGGTTACAAATCCCACCGAGGTTTTTCCCACACTAGGTTTCCTCGCTAAAATATTGTGTTATGGTGTGTTTCTTATGTGGTTACTTTATTTCTGTTTATTGCATTATTTCTTGCATACCGGTACACTGTTATATTATGCTCTACATGTTTTAAGTTAAGAAATTCTAATTACCGGTTAGACACTGATTCACCCCCCCCTCTCAATATCTATGGGAATCCTAACAATTGGTATCAGAGCTTGGTCCTCTATTTTTAGAAGCCTAACAACTTGAGGAAGATCTTGACACCGATAAAGATGGAAAATCTGATGAAGCAACTAGAAGCAGCTCTCTTAGACTATGATGCAGAAAAATTGAAAAACATCAAACTTGAAGATGATCTGAAGGCAGCTTAGGATATCATTCAGGCACTTCAAGAGAATTTTACCATTGAAAGAAACAAGAGAAGAGAATTATGTGAAAAGATGCAAAATGAGAATGATGAAAAGGAATCACTTAATGATGAGATAAGCAAGCTAAAACTGGAGAACATAATAATGAAGAATGAGATGCAAGACATGACCATGAGATTCTGTAAAGAAATTGAAGATAGGAAGAATAATGAAGAAGAATTGACCAAAAGACTAAGTGATGCAGCAAATGAGAACACAAGACTTAGCTATGAAAATGACCTATTAAAGACAAATCTGATGCACACTCAGAATGAATCAAATGAACTGATGAGATAGAAAGAAGTTCTAGAAAGAGATCTAGATATTGCAAATCAACATAAAGAAAAATTCAAGAAAAGCTCATAGGAACTTGGTAACTTGCTGAAGAATCAAAAACCTAAAGGTGACACTTCTGGAATTGGCTTTGAAGTTGGAGAAAGCTCCGGTACTGCAAACACTTAGGATCACAGTAAATCGGTAAGGCAACCTAATGCTCATAAATTCAATGGAAAATGTTTTAACTGCAATAAGTATGGGCATAGAGAAAATCAATGTAGATCTAGAAATTATCAGAACATCGACACACCCACCGGTCAATGTTCAAAATGTAACAAAGTTGGTCACAACTCTGAAAATTATAGAATGAATGTGAGATGTTATGTTTGTGGAAGATTTGGACACCTATCTAATCAATGTAGAACACAAACCAGCATAGGTTATGGCAAAGCTATTCAGAAAAATAATGTGACTTGTTATGGATGTAACAAGATTGGGCATATTGCAAAATTCTGTGGAAGCAAAGAATCACCGGCAGACAACAAAAATTCTAGCTTGAAAGGAAAAGAAAAAGTTGAAGATGTTAAGCAAGAATTCTCAAAATAATGGATTAGAAAGTCTGACCTAAATGTTGGGAATACTCCTCCACCTGTAGAACCAATCAATGCTTTACCGACAGGATAGAGTAATGCTTCATCAGCAGGACAGACTAGTACTCCACTGGCAGGAAGCTCTTCATCAAACTGAAGAAAATATTCTTTGAGGCTTTGGCAATAAATGAGACATATGCTATTATTCCCTCAGTTAATGGTAAGAAGTTGGAAATTACTTCATTACCGACAGACAATGTTAAGTGACTACTTAACTGGCATGCATTAAATATGGTAGATGGAAAATATACTTTATAAATTTGTGATTTTAGCTCCATTTCACTTCACCGAGATTTCAAACAATCGAAGAGCGCAAAATTTGTAGAGCTAAAGTATTTCGAGCGAAGAGGCAAAGGCATTTTTGCAATCAATCCATCCTAAGGAAAAAAAAGGTATTTATCATCATGGCATCCACCTTTTCACTTGAATATATAGCAAACCCTACTGTAGTCAAGGTTATAAAATTCCCTAGGCCCGTATTTCAATTAGTTCCCAAAGTAGCAAAGAAAGATGATACTGTAGGTGCTTTTTCTCAAATTCTAAAAGGAGTTGTTTATGTTGAAGACCCCAGAATTTACATCCATTGCAACATAGAGGAATTAGGAGATGAAGAGATCAAAAAAATGTATAAATCTGTCATATGTGATGAATCCGGAAATGTAAAACCGGAACATAAAATCATTGAAACCTTAGGATTTACTGAAATCCTCTGCATTCCTAAATTTCCCAAGGATGTGATTAGGATAGTCTTAAGCAGGGTTCATGGTGAATTTTTCTGGTTAGATGTGATTCACAAAATTACCAAGGAAGCTGTCAAAGCAGTGACAGGGTTACCCTCAACTGGTAAAAGACCAGACAAGACTAAGAAGGTCTCAAATGACCTAGTAACTAAACTATCTGGTGCAACATCTGACAAAAGGTCCTTAAGAGTCAATGATGTAACCGACACCAATGTAAGGTTTATCAACATGATATTAGGGTATAAGGCAACTCATGCAAATAGACTCAATTTAGTTTCAAGTTTATGCATTAAGAGTGCTTATGACATGATTACAGACAATGTGAAAATTGATATATGTGAGTGGTTGAAGGATGAGTTAATTGACAACCTAGGCAAGATTAAGAAGGATAAGAAAGGAACTTTTAGGTTTGGAAATCTGCTAGTATGTTTGATGCTACATATAACCAAATAGGTTCCCGGCATAGGCTATAAAGAACTTGGATTTGATATACCAGTAGGTAAACAACTAACAGAACTATTCAACAATATGGGAGAAGATAAGGAAAACAATATCCATGATTACTTTCAAGCACTTAAGGCCAAAATGAAGAAGAGAATCAGATTATCATAGAAAATTGTAAACAAGTACAAGGATAACATATGCTTTGTAATAAAAAAGGATGAGATATGGATGGAAGTAGTCATCCCAAGGACAATTTGGGTAACAGAAATGGGTTATGAGACTGATGACCTTATCATTGAAGCTTATGCTAAAGCACTTCTGGAAGCATCAAATGAACCAAAGGAAGAAGTATTTGGTAGTGCTGAGACCATAGAAAAACAAATTCAATCTAAGAAGAGAGTGAAAAAGGTTGAAGTAGTTGTGAGAAGAGGTTCTAGACAAGCAAAGGCTATTAAAGAAGATGTGATGAAACAAATTGGTATCACTAAGGATGAGTTAGTAGCCCCATAGCCTGAAACTCACCTATCACTGGTAGGTACTTCTTTAGAAAATGACATGCCTGCAACTTTCAAGAGAGTTGTAAGGAAAAGAGATCCTTCATTGGCAACCACAGCCTCACCTAGGAGAACAAGACATAAACAACAAGCAGTGAGATCTTCGGTTAAGAAAACTACACCAAAGAAGAAGCTGACACCAAAGAAGAAGAAGAGGACTCAACAAAATATGGCCCCTCTTAACATATTGCTAAATGAAATTATAGTGGAAGGGAAACTAAATAATATAGAGAAATTGTATGATACTCTAACAACAGATGAAAAAGAACAAGTTGAGAACAGTGTTATTTTGCACATGGACATGTATAAAAAATTCTTGATGGAAATCGCAGATGAAGTACCAGATGAATTATTTAAAAGATTGGAAGCAAGAAGACAAGCTGTTGTAGAGCTTGACAAGAAAATCAAGATAGAAAAATTACTTGCTATTTACCCAGTGAACTCACCTAAAGAAATAGATGATTTAATTATAGAAGCCAACCAGTCAGTATTTTCTACTGCACACTGGCACATTGCATTAATGGTTGGAAGAGTTAATGAGGTGACCGAAGAAACAAAAAATGGATGGGATATATTCCTAGTTGAAAAAGAAAAATAGGAAGAGTACATGAGCCACAAACCTATAAAGGTTTATCAGAAGGACAAGGACAAGGGTAAAGGTAAAGTTGGTGGACCACCTAGTATCAAAGTTAAGGACAACTTACCCCCACCTCCTTTGATTATTCCACCGGTAACAACAACAACTACAGAAGATCAATCGGCAATTGAAAGTATGGACGTAGAGGATGTCAATCCTAATCCTGAAGTCTTATATATAGTGGATGTTGATACACAAAAGATCAACATTGTGGTAGACAAAGATACAGCTGGTAAGACTGAAATGGCTAGTGAGCCACTGGTAGCTGAGCAAACTGATAACACACAAAAGAAATCGGCAGATGACAAAGAACAAAATGTAGAAACTCAGACTCAGACTGAGATAGAGCAACAAACAGGGAAACAAGAAGAGCAATAGGCTCTGGAACAAGGACAGGTTCACATGGAAACAAAGCCACTAGCAATAGGAGAAGATCAAAAACCATTGCTTAAAGAAATAGAAACACAGACTGACCTACAAGAGGTCACAACAAGCTTGGTTACTTCTACCACTGGCAGTATTCAGAAAGTTGGTTCCTCATTAGCAGGCTATAAATCAACTAATGTAACAAAAGTACTTTTAGATTCTATCAAAAGGATAATAGATTGTAGTTCATAGGCTTACAAAGCTATAGATGACACAATACCAATTTTGAAGAGGCTAGCTCCTAACTGTAACATAGACAATAAAGATTCTTTAAGTCAAATTGACATTTTGTCCAAATACATCATTGAGGACACAATGACAATTGAGCAAATAAAGGAAGAGTCATTGAAGGATAAGATGGAACTTGAAAAGCAAAAATTCTTTGAAGATCAGATAAAGAAGTGTACAAGAGAATTTGACACACTTCTACCAGAACTATGCAATTTACTGAAAGAGTTCAAAATTTTATACAAAGACATATGCAAGAGAAACCTACTAACATCTGACATAGATAAGAAGATGAGCAAGGTATAGGATGAAATAAATAAACTTGCAGACAATTTTGTTAACTCATTGGATACACTATCAGTTTTTGAACAGAAGATAACTAATTTTGAGGATGAGTTACTTAAGTTGGGAAGAGAAAAGAAGAGAATAGTGGATAAGGCAAAAAGTTTGAGACTAAGACTGAGTCCAAGATTGGACTATCTAGCATTCATGCGGAAATAAATATCAGAGGCACTTGTATAGGGACAGAGAACACCGACAGAGCATATGCAGCTCCTCACCGGTACAGTTCAAAGACCAGATGTAGCTATAAAGTACAGTAAAAAATTTATGGAGAGTATAAACTTAATTTTGGTGGATATATTTCAAATGGTGACCACCCAGTTACAAGGTTGAAACTAAAAACTCTACTAACATCTTGACAACCTTTGTCATTGATGCCAAAGGGGGAGTAGTGGTATGAGAAAATCCAATATCACAGGAATCATATGCTCAGGGGGAGCACACATTTTTGGTAACATCTTTTTGGACTTCACATTTTTGGATACACTTTTGAATTTTCTCATGAGTGTTGCCATCAATGCCAAAGGGGGAGATTGTTGGCATATGCACACTCCAATGAGACATTGAAGGTGATTGAAGGTTTTGTCATTGATGGCAACCTTACAATCCTATGGCACAGGCAAGGCATTACACTGGCATCAACAGATCACACTCTGTTGGCATATGGACACTCCAATGAGACATTGTATGTGATTGAAGTTTTTATCATTGATGGAAACCTTGCAATCCTATGGCACCGACAAGAAATCATACTAGCAAAGCATTACACAGGCAACCTTGCAATCCTATGGCACCGACAAGACATCATACCGACAAAGTATTACACAGGCAACCTTGCAATCCTATGGCACCGACAAGACATCATATCGGCAAAGCATTACACAGGCAACCTTGCAATCCTATGGCACTGGCAAGACATCATACTGGCAAAACATTACATAGGCAAGATAGTGCACCATCATCAACAAGGACACCGGCATCGACACAGAAGAAAAGATGTATACCGGCACAAAAGAAAAGATGTATACCGGCACAAAGGCCGACATGATTTTTGTTATGTAATATTTTGTTTATTATTGTAAGCCGACTTGGAAAATTGTAAAATGACTCTTGTATATAAAGGAGATCATTGTAGACATTTAAAAGAAGGGATGCAAGAAACATAAAAGAAAATTATTAGGCAGACCTAATGTGCGAATTATAGGTCAAGGGTATATGTAAAGAACAAAGCAAGAACCGGTACTGAATTTGGCATTGAAGATGCTATTATAAAGTAGTACAAGTCATTGGATTAATATAATCCTTATTGTAAGTTAGTGTGACTTCCCATTGAGCAGTGAGCTCTAGGTAGTTGGCCTTCCTACATGTGCAGGCCCCTATATTGTAAGTAATATTCTCTTATTGGCCAGTGAGTGAATATTGTGGGTCACAAATCCCACCAAGGTTTTTCCCACACCGGGTTTCCTCGTTAAACATCTTGTGTTATGGTGTACTTTTCATGTGGATGTTCTTGATTCTGTTTATTGCATTATTTCTTACATACCGGTACACTGTTATAATATGTTCTGCATGTTTTAAGTTAAGAAATACTAATTACCAGTTAGATACTGATTCATCCCCCACTCTCAGTATCTGTGGAACCTCTAACAATTGGTATCAGAGCCTGGTCCTCTATTTTCAGAAGCCTAATAGCTTGAGGAAGATCTTGACACCAGTAAAGATGGAAAATCTGATGAAGCAACTTGAAGGAGCTCTTACAGACTATGATGCAGAAAAATTGAAAAATATCAAATTAGAAGATGATTTAAGAGTAGCTCAGGATATCATTCAGGCACTTCAAGAAAATTTTACTATTGCAAGAAATAAGAGAAGAGAACTCTGTGAAAAGTTGCAAAATGAGAATGATGAAAAGGAATTACTTAATGATGAGATAAGCAAGCTAAAACTGGAGAACATTACAACAAAGAATGAGATGTAGGATATGACTATGAGATTTTGCAAAGAGATTGAAGATAGGAAGATGAATGAAGAAGAATTGACCAAAAGACTAAGTGATGCAGCAAATGAGAACACAAGACTTAGCTATGAAAATGACCTATTGAAGACAGATCTGATGCATACTCAGAATGACTCAAATGAACTAATGAGACAAAAAGAAATCTTGGAAAGAGAACTGGAAACTGCAAATCAACACAAAGAAAAATTCAAGAAAAGCTCAGAGGAACTTGGTACCTTGCTGAAGAATCAAAAACCTAAAGGTGAAACTTCTGGAATTGGCTTTGAAGTTGGTGAAAGCTCTGGTAGTGCAAATACTCAGGATCACAGCAAACCGGTAAGACAACCTAATGCTTATAAATTCAATGGAAGATGTTTTAACTGTAATAAGTATGGTCATAGAGCAAATGAATGTAGATCTAGGAATTATCAGAATATCAATACACCCACTGGTCAATGTTCAAAATGCAACAAAGTTGGTCATAACTCTGAAAACTACAGAATGAATGTGAGATGTTATGTTTGTGGAAGATTTGGACACTTATCAAATCAATGCAGAACACAAATCGGCATAGGTTATGAGAAAGCTATTCAGAAGAATAATGTAACTTGTTATGCATGTAACAAAATTGGGCATATTGCTAAATTTTGTAGAAATAAAGGAACACCGATAGACAACAAAAGTGCTAGCTTGAAAGGTAAGGAAAAAGTTGAAGAGGTTAAGCAAGAATTCTCAAAGAAATGGATTAGAAAAGCTGATCTAAATATTGGGAACACTTCTCCACCGGTAGAACCAACCAATGCTTCACCGGTAGGACAGAATGATGCTTCACCGATAGGACAGAGCAGTACTCCACCGACAGGAAGTTCTTCATCTAATTGAAGAAAGTTTCCTTGAGGGTTTGGCAATCTAATGACACGTGCTACTATTCCCTCGGTTAGAGATAAGAAGTTGAAAATTACTTATTCCCGGCAGACAATGTTAAGTGAATACTTAACTGACATGCAATTAATGTGGTAGATGGTGAAAAGACATTATAAAAATAAAGTTTTGGCTCTATTTCATTTCACTGTGATTTCAAATTTTCAGAAAGCGTGAAGATTCTGAGCTAAGGCATTTCGAGCAAGAAGCAAGAACTCCAAGCAATCATCCATCCAAGGTAGTAAAAGGTATTTAATCATGGCATCCACCTCTGCAATTGAATACATAGTAAACCCTACTGTTGTTGAAGTAATTAAAAGACCTAGGCTCGTATTTCAGTTAGTCCCCAAGATAGCAAAGAAGGATGATACCTTAGGTGCATTTTCTCAAATCCCTAAAGGTATTGTATATGCTGAAGACCCTAGAATGTACATCCACTGCAACATTGAAGAGTTAGGAGATGAGGAAATCAAAACCATGTATAAAACTGTGATATGTGATGATACCAACAATATTAAAGCTAAACACAAGGTTATTGAAACCCTAGGATTCACAGAAATCCTTAGCATTCCTGAATTCCCTAAGGATGTGATTAGGATAGTGTTAAGCAGAGTTCATGGAGAATTTTTCTAGTTAGATACAATCCATAAGATCATCAAGGAAGCTGTGAAAGCTGTCACAGGGTTACCGACCACCGGTAAGAGACTAGACAAAACCAAGAAGGTTCCAAATGACCTAGTTACAAAACTAATTGGTGCAACATTCGATAAGAGATCCCTAAGGGTTAATGATGTAAAAGATATCAATGTGAGACTCATAAGTATGATATTAGGTTACAAAGCCACTCATGCTAATAGACTTAACTTAGTTTCAAGTTTATGCATTAAGAGTGCTTATGATATGGTAACAGACAATGCAAAAATTAACATCTGTGAATGGTTAAAGGATGAACTGATTGACAACCTTGGAAAAATAAAAAAGGACAAGAAAGGAACTTTCAGATTTGGAAATCTGTTAGTATGCCTAATGCTACACATAACAAAACAGGTTCCCGGTATAGGTTATAAAGAACTTGGATATGATATACCGGTAGGAAAACAATTAACTGAACTATTCAATACCATGGGTGAGAACAAGGAGAACAATATTCATGACTTTTTCCAAGCATTGAAGACCAAATTGAAGCAAAGAATAAGGTTATCCTAGAAAATAGTAGACAAATACAAAGATGATATATGCTTTGTTATTAAGAAAGATGAAATCTGGATGGAAGCGGTCATCCCAAGGACAATTTGGGTAACTGAGATGGGATATGAAAGAAATGATCACATAGTTGAAACATATGCCAAAGCACTTCTGGAAGCCCCTAGAGAACCAAAGGAAGAAGTATTTGGTAGTGCTAAGACTATAGAAAGCCAAATACAATCAAAGAAAAGAGTAAAGAAGGTTGAGGCATTTGTGAGGAAAGGATCCAGGCAAGCAAAGGCCATTAAGGAAGATGTACTAAAGAAAACTAGCATAACAGAAGATGAGTTGGTAGCTCCACAACTTGAAGCTCATCTATCACCGGTAGGTACTTCTTTGGAAGGTGACATGCTAGCAACTTTTAAAAGAGTTGTTAGAAAAAGAGATCCCTCACCGGCAACCACTCCTTCACCTAGAAGGACAAGGCAAAAGCAACACGTAGTGAGACCTCCGGTTAGAAAGGTCACACCCAAGAAGAAGCTGACAACAAAGAAAAAGAAAAGGACAAACAGTGACTTGGCACCTCTAGATATATTGTTAAATGAAATCACAAAGGAAGGAAAACTGAAAAACATAAGAAAAATTTATGACACTCTATCTGCTGATGAGAAAGAGCAAGCTGAGGAAAGTGTGATACTGCATATGGAAATGTACAAGAAATTTTTGATGGAAGTAACAAATGAAATTCCTGATGATTTGTTCAAAAGGTTAGAAGCTAGAAGGAAAGCAGTGATTGAATTAGATAAGAAAATAAAAATAGAGAAACTACTTGTTGTATATCTGGTAAACTCTCCCAAGGAAATTGATGATTTGATTGCTCAAGAAAACTGATCAGTATTCTCTACTGCACACTGGCACATTTCACTAATGGCAAGAAGAGTCAATGAAGTCACAGAGGAAACAGAAGATGGTTGGGACATATTCCTGGTTGACAAAGAGAAACAAGAAGAATACAGGAAACCTAAGCCTATAAAAGTATATCATAAGGATAGGGACAAGGGGAAAGGCAAAGTTGGTGGACCACCAAGCATAAAAGTTAAAGACAACCTACCCCCACCTGTGAAAACTACAACTACTGAAAATCAACCGGCAGTAGAAAGTATGGATGTAGAAGATAGCAATCCTAATTGTGAAGTCCTATATACTGTAAATGTTGATACCCAAAAGATCAACATAATAGTTGATAAAGATACAATTGACAAGTCAGATATGGCTAAAGAGCCTCCGGTAGCAGGGGAAACAGAGAAACTGGCAGAGGACATAGAGAAAAAGGTAGAATCTGAGGCATAGATAGAGATAACACAACATACAGAGAAGCCAACAGAGCTAAAAGCTCCAGAATAGGTTCATAAGGAAATAGTGCCACCGGTAAGTAGTGAAGTGGGAAAACCAGTGCTAAAAGAAATGCAGACACAAACTGACTTGCCAGAGGTCAATACAAGCATGGTTACTTCCACCGGTACTCAGATTATTGGATCATCATCAACAATTAAGTCAACAAATGTGACTGAGGTACTACTTGACTCCATTAAGAAAATAACTGACTGCAGTTCACAGGCTTATAAAGCAATAGATGATTCTATACCAATTTTGAAGGTAATAGCTCCAAACTGTAATATAGATAATAAAGATTCTTTAGGACAATTGGATACATTGTGTAAATATATTTCTGAAAACATTGAGAAAATAAAGGAAGAATCAGTAAAGGATAAGGTAGAGAAAGAGAAATAGAAATTCTTTGATGAGGAAATAAAGAAGTGTAACAGAGATTTTGACACACTTCTACCGGAACTATGTAGTTTGTTGAAAGAATACAAAAATCTGTATAAAGATACATGTAAAACAAACTTTTTGACTGTAGATATTGACAAGAAATTAAGCAAGACACAAGATGAGATAAATAAGCTTGCAGACAATTTTGTAGACTCATCGGGTTCATTATCACTTTTTGAAGAAAAGATAGCAAATTTTGAAGAAGAACTACTCAAACTAGAAAGAGAGAAAGAGAGAATAATAAACAAGGAAAAACATCTGAGATCTAAACTAAGTCCAAGATTGGACTATTTAGCATCTTTGTGGAAGGAAATTTCAGAGGCACTAACACAGGGAAGCAAAACAACGGCAGAGCATTTGCAGCATCTCACCGGTACAGTAAAGAGGACTGAAACAACAATAAAAGATAGTAAGAAGTTTATGGATAGTATAAATTTAATTTTGGGAGATCTTTTTTAGATAATAACTACCTAGCTACAGGGTTGAGGATATGGATAGATGAAACTACAAACTCTACTGACATCTTGACAACCTTTGTCATTGATGCCAAAGGGGGAGTAGTGGGATGAGAAAGTTCAAAACACAGGAATCATATGCTCAGGGGGAGCTCTCATATTTTTGGTAAACATTTTTGGACTACACATTTTTGGATACTTTTTTGAAATTTCTCATGAGTGTTGCCATCAATGCCAAAGGGGGAGATTGTTGGCATATGGACATTCCAATGAGACATTGTATGTGATTGAAAGTTTTGTCATTGATGGCAACCTTGCAATCCTATGGCACCGGCAAGACATTATACCGGCAAAGTATTACACAGGCAACCTTGCAATCCTATGGCACCGGCAAGACATCATACCGACAAAGCATTACACAGGCAACCTTGCAATCCTATGGCATCAACAAGACATCATACCGACAAATAATTACATAGGCAAGATAGTGCACTGACATCAACAAGGACACTGGCACTGGCATAGAAAAAAAGATGTATACCGGCACAGAGGCCGACAAGATTTTTGCTATGTAATATTTTGTTTATTATTGTAAGCGGACTTGGCAAATTGTAAAATGACTCTTGTATATAAAGGAGATCATTGTAGACATTTAAAAGAAGGGATGCAAGAAGCATAAAAGAAAAATATTAGGCAGACCTAATGTGCGAATTATAGGTCAAGGGTATATGTAAAGAACAGAGCAAGAACTGGTACTGAATCTGGCATTGAAGATGCTATTATAAAGCAGTACAAGTCATTGGATTAATATAATCCTTATTGTAAGTCAGTGTGACTTCCCATTGAGCAATGAGCTCTAGGTAGTTGGCCTTCCTGCATGTGCAGGCCCCTATTGTAAGTAATATTCTCTTATTGGCCAGTGAGTGAATATTGTGGGTCACAAATCCCACCGAGGTTTTTCCCACACTGGGTTTCCTCGTTAAACATCTTGTGTTATGGTGTTCTTTTCATGTGGATGTTCTTGATTCTGTTTATTGCATTATTTCTTGCATACCGGTACACTGTTATAATATGTTCTACATGTTTTAAGTTAAGAAATACTAATTACCAGTTAGATGCTGATTCACCCCCCCTCTCAGTATCTATGGAACCCCTAACACACTCTACACTAGCACTCAGACCATTGACACTCGCACAGAGAAAGGAAGCATACCGGCATAGAGGCCGATAAGATTTTTGATATATTATATTTTGTTTATTATTGTAAAAACTTTGTAAGATGACTTGGCAAGTTGTAAAATGACTCTTATATATAAGGGAGATCATTGTAGACATTTGGTAATGGGATAGAAAAATTATTAGGCAGACCTATTATGCGAAATATAGGTTAAGGGGTATATGTAAAGAACAAAGCAGAAACTGGTACTGAATCTAGCATTGAAGATGCTATTGTAAAGTAGTACAAGTTATTGGATTTGTATAATCCACATTGTAATTCAGTGAGACTTCCCATTGAGCAGTGAGCTCTAGGCACTTGGCCTTCCTGCATGTGTAGACCCCTCTTGTAAGTAATATTCTCTTGTTGGCCAGTAAGTGAATATTGTGGGTCACAAATCCCACCGAGGTTTTTCTCACACCGGGTTTTGTCGCTAAAATATTGTGTTATGGTGTGTTTCTTATGTGGTTACTTTTATTTCTATTTATTGCATTATTTCTTGTATATCGGCACACTATTATAATATGCTCTACATGTTTTAAGTTAAGAAATTCTAATTACCGGTTAGATACTGATTCACCCCCCCTCTCAATATCTGTGGGAATCCTAACTGTTGACATTTGGCATTATAATAGACAATGGAAAATTGTTGGCATTTCAATAAGGATATTAAGAAGGTAGTTGATGATTATGGATATAACTGATTAAGGATGTTTACTGTCTTGATATTATTATTTTGTCATTGATGTCAAGAAATTGATTTTCTAATTTAGTATGATGTTGCCATATCTTGAGAAGTATGATTTGAAGAGTATAAAGATATCGGTAAAAGACATAGAAATAATATGATGAATAAGGGGATGAATAAGGTATTCAATGAGCAACTATTACTGAGTCAGACAATGATGAGATCATGATGTTTAGATTGTTTTAACATCATACATATGTTGTAAATTGTAAGGATAATACTATACTATGTTAGCGAGCAAAGAACCTAGTCGGTAAACCCTAAGGTTATCACTATCGGTTAATTAAGGCAGAATGTCTACCAAGTGAAGTTTAGTATTTACCGAGTTGTTACCGAGTTGTAGCCGAGCTGTAACAAAATACATTAAATGGTTATATGCATTATTTAATGAAGGAAGCTAATGAGCTGGAACAGATTAAATGATTGGTATGTCGTGGATGAAGTTTGTTAATGAATCTATGGCAAAGGAAATCAACATGAAGATCTACAACTTAGATTGAACTGCAATACCCTAGCACAAGCTCCAAGAAATGTATGCAAGTTCCAAGGTAGGGTAAAACATTTTCAGATCGAAGGATACATTGAACCTGGTCAAAGTTTGAAGATCTGATGGCTATGATTGATCATGGGAAATGTGATCAAGGAGATTAAGTAGTTAGCAAATTGTTTATAAATAGGGAACTATTGATAAACAATATATGTAGGCAAATGTATGCACAGGGATGCTACATAGTGATTACCGAGCATAGAAGCTTGAAGACCTGTTTGAATAATAGAGTATAGAAGCCCAGTAGATGGACAAGATTAGTTCTATGTCTAGATTGTATTGAGAAAATAAGAATTTGCTTTAGCATTTTAGATGTGAAGTTGCAGATAGATTTTTATTACTGTTATTTTGTGAAAGTGACAAAAAATCTCTTAACCGAGTGCACTTAACAGTCTTATTTGTAAAACCCTCTAGCAAGGTGACATTCTGATTGAGTGTTTGAAATCCTTTGACAAGGTCACTTCTAACAAGGTGAAGATCCTAACAGATCTGAGGGAAATCCCTTAACCAGGTCACATCTAGCAATGTGTTTGTAATCTTTGACAGGATTTTCTTTTAACCAAGCATACTCTAGAAGAGTATATTTCTTAGTGGGTCCGAAATCCCATAGTGGTTTTTCCCTATTTGGGTTTCCACGCTAAATCTGGTGTTATGAGGTTTATGATGTTTATATGCTTTTGAGTTTGCATGTTTAGTAGTTTTGGTTATATTACTGAAGTATATGTTACCGAGGTTGAATCTGATGTTTTTATGGAAGATTAAGTTTGTATGATTCACCCCCCCCTCTCATCTTGTTGGCTATTGGATCTGTACTTACATTAAGTATTAGAACTATCAATTGGTATCAGAGCTTTCGACTGCAGAAGAAAAGTTTAAAGGTACTTGAGGCAAAGATCCAAAGATGTATAAAAGGGATGCACCGAAGCTAAACAAGTCAAGTTTCTCTACATGGCAGAAAAGGATGAAGTTGCACCTATCAGAAGTTGGAGAATATACTGTATACTATTTGGAGAATGATTTCATCACACCGAGTATTTATCCATTGACAATGGAAGAGATAAAGGAAAAGCAAGAACATATCCAAGCAATGATTGAAATAACATCTGCATTGACCAACTCAAAGTTTAATGATCTAGAAGGCTGCAATGATGCAAAGTCTATGTGGGATAAGCTCATATCAGTATATGGAGGAGATGAACATGTTCAAAGAGAAAAAGTAGATAGTCTAAGAGGACAACTTGAATCTATGAGGATGAATGAAGGTGAGAACATAACTCAGTACAATACAAGACTAAAGGAGATTGTCAATCAAATCAAAGGAGTAGGTGGAACTATTGAAGAAAAGGATATAACAAGTAAGTTGTTACGAACTCTTCTACCGGCTTATGCAAATAGAGTCTTTGCAATCAATGAATTGAGATTTGTACCTAATATGCCAGTTTCTTTAGATGCTACTATTGGTAAGCTACATGCATTTGAGTTAAGTAACTTTGATATCAGTGGTGTTACTACTTATCAAATTGCCATTAGTTTCATATCCAAAGTCATATTATATATTCTAGTCAGTTAGTATTACCGAATCATGTAGTCGGTACACAGAGAAGTCGGTATGAACAGTCTAGTCGGTTACAGAAGAAAGCAGTCACAGAATGCAGTATTCACCGAGCTGTTTACCAAGTAAAGTTTCATGGCTACCGAGTGGTAAAGTTAACTCACCGAGTTGATATTCACTGAGTGAAACATTTTACCAGATACATTGAACCTGGACATGCACATGAAAACGTGTTACAAGATCGAGGCACATCTAACCATTTTTGCATTGGAAATTGCATTAGGTGATTGTGTATGATTACAAGGTTAATCTAACCAATGAGATATTTTGTTTAGTCATTCATTCAAAGAATCTTTTATAAGATCAAAGCAATGAATTAAATCACCACTGTAAGAGATCTATTTATACAACATGATTCTAGGGTTAGAAAACAACAATGTGTATGCATGAAGGAAGACTGTTACAGAGACACAAAGAGGTCACCAAGAAGGTTATCAGTGAACAGTCGAAGAACAGAGTAAACAGAAGGGTTTACCGAGTTTCATTATGGGTTACCAAGGTATGCTACAAGCTAGGTAATCTTATTAAGAGCACATAGAATCTGCTTTAGCATTTCAGATGTAAAGCTGTAGATATTTGTAATGATTTTATTGTAATATTTTGAAGTTGTAAGAGAAACCTTTAAAAGGGTAAAAGACTCTAACCAAGTCTATAAATTGTAAATCCTTTAACTAGGTGCTACACTTATATAGTGTTGTAAAATCCTTTAGTAAGGTAGATCTAACTGATCTTGATACTCCTAACAGGGTAAGCTATCAGAAATAGCTAAATGTAGCTCTAACCGAGCATTCTTTATTATTGCAGTAGTGAAGTTGTGGGTGCCATCCCCACCCCAGTTTTTCTCTCTAACCAAGAGTTTCTGCGTGACCAAAATATATGTGTTATGGAGTGAATCATGTATGATTGTTATATGTTGATTTTAGTTTTATATTATGTTACTACACTATTCTGTCTATGCATAACAGTAAGTGTTGGTGTAAATAATTATTCATCTTGGATATTATTACACTTAAATTTACTTAGGATAATGCATTTCATAGTAGTTTGGATATGAGACACTTGGGTGTTTGTGCCACATTGGGATAGTGTGTGTAGGAGAAATTCCACCTCTTATGGTGTTGATCTTGTTATTACACTATCATATCCACTTATTGTGGAGTGATAATTCCACCTTCGGTGGGTGATCCACCTCATGTGGAATATTATATTATTTCTCCTACCTACCCACACCTATTTCCTACCTACCCTTGTTTCTTATTGAGCCACATGTCATGTTTGTGTGCTCATACATATCCCTAGCCTTGCCTATATAAGAAGGCTCTTCTACATTGTATGTAACGACTATTGAATCTAGTTGATTATTGTTGATCATTTCTATTGATGAGAATACAGTTTATTCTTGTCCCATATTATGTCTCTATTTTGTACATTTCATTGACCCCTTGATCTTGGCAAAATCCAACATGGTATCAGAGCCATTGGGGCTTCATTGATTCATCTTGAAGAGGCATTATTGCGATGTCAAGAGGCAGATCTAAGGAGCAGCATCTTTTGGAGGCGTCCTAGACTAGATCCGACCTCTCCATTGTGTCCAGAAGGTCATTTCCATGAATTTTGGTTATAAAGTTGGCCTATTTTGGTGAGAAATTTTTTTTTCCCCAATTTTGCTATAATCGTACGGATTTTCAGAATATAATTATATTTTTCGGAAAATTTTATTTTTTTTCTGAAAAATATTTTTTTCAAAAATTAGAAAGCAAAAAAAAAAAACAAAAAAAAGTTTTTTGGGGGGTCCGCAGATCCCCCCCCCCATGACTCTGCAGGTCCGCAGATTTTCTGCAGACACCGTACCTGTCAGCACCGGTACCGCCTGCCGTCCTCGTCGTACCCTACGCCTTTCTCCGGCCGTCGCGTCACCCGCAGGTTCCTCGTCCACCGCTCCAACGCCGCTCGCCTCTGCACGCCGCCGGTAGCTCTCGGCTCAGCTAGCTCCACTGCCACCCGAGCGCCCGCAGACCTCCGCTCGCTGTCCGCCACGACGCTGCCACTACCGCACCGAGTCCTCCCTACAGCACTCCGAACTCCGCCGTAGACTGCTTCCGGCCGCACCTCCCGGCACCACCAGCGTCGCCGGCAAAGAGCCCTCCGGAAACCACCTGCTGGCCTCCGTGCCACGCCACCAGACCGGCGAAACCCGCATCCACCATGTGGCAGGCAGCCACTGGCCCACGGGTACCTTTCGTACAGTGTACAGTCAGCTTTCCGTATGCACAGTCATCCTGCACAGTCATCCCGTCCGTACAGTACGGACGCCCAGTCAGCAGAGGGCGAAGTTTTTGCGACAGTCATACGGCCGTCAAATTTAACCCAGTGAATTTTTGATGTCAGCGCCACATCAGCAGGGTTTGAAAATTTTTGGACCCCCTCTCATTTGCATTTTTGATTTTGCAGTTCAACTTCAAATGGCCATAACTTGCTCATTTTTGCTCCTTTTTGGGTGCAATTTTTTTTGAAATGGGCTAGAATTTCGTGCTCTCTGCAGTGGTGAAGAAATTTTTTGATTTTGATGCAAGTATTTTTTAGAATATGCAGTTTTTGGTGACTGTCCCTGAGTAATCCTAGTTTTTGCAACTTCAAAGGCTTCGTTTGGGGTCATACGACCTCCTTTTCAGGTGCCGTTTTTTTTGAAAGTGCGTATTTTTTTTCCTACTTTCACATGATGCTATCAAATTGATGCCATTGTAAGTAGAAATCATACTTTTAGATCTTGGCCATTTTTGGCTCTCTTGGTACTTGTATATTTGTTTGAATCTCAGTTAGATTCATTGCACTATTGATTGAAGTCTCTTGTATCTCATTTGAGAAGTTGTAAAATTTGCATCATAAGTCCACTTTGCCTTGTTTTGCAAGTGGCTCATTGTAATCACACTAAGTATAAAGTGCCAAAATCGTCACTTTAGGGGGGGTACTTTGATTGAGTGAATTTAGGGGGGTGTCTCTTGTGCTTTTGTGCTCTTGTGTTCCTTCCTTTTTTCTGCTATGGGTTCTTCTATGTTTCCTCTCTTAACTCCACATAACTATGCTACTTGGAAAACTGATGCATGGAGTAAACTTATGGAAAAAGGACTCACTCATTACATTGATGGAACTATTGTTGCTCCAGCTAATCCTAAGGCTGATCCAGTTGGTCACTTAGATTGGCTCACTAAAAATATCATGGCAATTGGTACCTTAAGAAAGTATGTATCAAAGGATCTCATTTTTCATATTGAGAAATGTACTCTAATCAAGGATGCTTGGCAAAAGTTTCAAGACTTGTATGGACAAGTTGATGAGATTAGGGGATATCAAATTGATAGTGATCTCACCATGTTAGATCCCAAGAACTTTGATACTATACAAGATTATGTCACTAAGGCAAATGAGTTGAGGGCACAACTCAAAGATTGTGGCATTGATAAGAAGGATACTCAATTGATACTCAACTTGATAGGCAAGCTTCCACAAGAATATGCAGCATTTGTTTCTAGTTTCCAAACCCATAGGATGACAATGGGTTCAAGCTACACAATGCCTACATTTGATGCTTTCAATGAAATGTTGATGATGGAACAAACTAAGTTGATAAGCATGGGCATTCTTAAGGCTTCTAAGTCTCAAGCATTAGTGGCAAATCAAGGGAACAAAGGAAATCAAGGAAAGGACAACTCAAACAAGAAGAAATGGCAATCAAAGCCTAAGGAAAAAGCACCATCTTCTCCACAACAAGGAGATTCATCCTCTTCCAAGAGAGATAATTCACCAAAGAGGGAGAGACCTACTTGTGCTTATTGTAAAAAGATTGGTCATGAGGAGCATCGTTGCTATTCTAAGAAGATTGATGAGCTCACACATATCATCAAAAAGCATAACATTGATTTGCCTAAAGTCTACAAGAAGGATGATTCATCAAATTCAACTTCCTCACATTCAAAAGGAAAAGGGCAAGCATTCATGGCTTCTACAAGTGGAAAGACTCACTCTTTTGGAACAAGAAAAGGAAAAGCTCTATGTGCTACTACCAGTCATGATTCTGAGAGATGGCTTCTAGATTCAGGGGCTTCTCATCATATGGCATCTTTGCAGTCTATGTTCTCTACATTTGAGCCTTGCACCATGCCATAGATTTTGATGGGCAATCATACATACATGGATGTGATTGGGAAAGGATCTATTGACATTGGGGATAACTCCTTCAATGATGTGTTGTGTGTACCCCACTTGACAAACAATCTCCTTTCTATCTATCAAATCACACATGGCGCAACTAAGAGAGTTGTGGAGTTCACACCTGACTTAGTTTTCATTAGAGACATGGAGACTAGAGCTATCATTGCGACTGGGGTGGTTGATCATGCATCTCGGTTATACTCCTTTTCAGATTTTGTTGATGATGATGATTTCACATTTGATGATTCTACACATGATGATCACGCTTATTGTGATGGTTCAGATTTTGAGGAGAACTTTGGACACTTGAACATGGGGATTCTCACATGTGACCCCATTCTTGAGTCTTGTATTTCATCTCCTCATATTGATATCACATCACCTATTGCATCTGATGATGTAGATAGTGTGACAGTTTTGCCTTCATGTGATTCAGTGCAGCAGGATATTCATTGTCTTCCAGCTTCAGATTCATGGGATGATTACTTGACAGATATTACAGGTTTGTTTGTGGAATCCTACATTGCAGATTTGGGAGACATCATTGATGACATTCATCTTCTCTTTGATGAAGATGATCCTTCTTCGATTGTTGCGAGGGCACACTCTGACCCTCTTGTTCATTCTCTACATGATCATTCTTTCGAGGTTGATATGATTGTGGATACTTATGTACAACAGTTGGAGGAGGTCTCTTTATGTTTTGAGGAGACGTATGAATCTTTGGGACATGTTCTACATCCATCTCCACTAGATCTTGGAGTGCCTTTTTCAGCAGTGTGGCACAGTTTACCACCTTTGGAGGGGGTATCTTTCAGCATCGACATGGGGACACTTGAGCAGTTTTCAGAGATTCCTTTCATCATGAGTTTTCTTCATACATCTTCCCTTCATGATTGGGGAGACTTCATGGATACACCTTTGGTTTTGTTTCTTCCTAAGGGGAGGAATGTTGTTCGACGTTGATGGAGCAGTTTCTTCATACATCGAGCTTCTTCCATTGGTGCAGATTCTTCATTGAGGGAGGATCACAGTTTGACTTCTCTTCTTCTCTCATATGGGGGGGACTTTTTCCTCACATGGGGTTTTGTTCCTCACATTCTTCTATGAGAGTTCTTTGTATGTTTTCATCTCTCTTTTTGGGGGAGGGTTTTTTCCCATTGGGTTTTTCTCTCTTTCCCCACTTTGTGAGAGATTTCATTGCATTGGTTTGCATGCATTTGCATTTGTGCATGGGTACCTAACATGGCCTCGTAGCCGAGACCCATCTTGCATTGCTTAGTTGCATTATAGACTTAAGTGCATTCCCCTAAGTTGCACTTAAGGGGGGGTGTTGGTGTAAATAATTATTCATCTTGGATATTATTATACTTACTTAAGTTTACTTAGGATAATGCATTTCATAGTAGTTTGGATATGAGACACTTGGGTGTTTGTGCCACATTGGGATAGCGTGTGTAGGAGAAATTCCACCTCTTATGGTGTTGATCTTGTTATTACACTATCATATCCACTTATTGTGGAGTGATAATTCCACCTTCGGTGGGTGATCCACCTCATGTGGAATATTATATTATTTCTCCTACCTACCCACACCTATTTCCTACCTACCCTTGTTTCTTATTGAGCCACATGTCATGTTTGTGTGCTCATACATATCCCTAGCCTTGCCTATATAAGCAGGCTCTTCTACATTGTATGTAACGACTATTGAATCCAGTTGATTATTGTTGATCATTTCTATTGATGAGAATACAGTTTATTCTTGTCCCATATTATGTCTCTATTTTGTACATTTCATTGACCCCTTGATCTTGGCAAAATCCAACAGCAAGGTTATTATCAAAGAAAAGTTTTGGAGTACTGATTCACCCCTCCCCTCTCAGTACATCAGCTTTCCATATTTTGCCTAACAATTGGTATCAGAGCTTGAATCTTGGAAAAGGGTTTAACTACCTAAAGAGAAATACCTTAGCAATGGAAGGCTACAAACAATCTCGGAGGATTGTGCATCTTCAAGAAGAGATGGATAATGCAAATCAAGTGATTGCAGACATGCAGAGGCAAATGCAAAAATCTTTGAAAGTAAGGAGAAGATTATCTGATGACTTGTAGGATTCCCAAGAGCTAGTGGAACAAATTGAGACATCATCTGGGAAAAGTATATCTGAAGAGACTGAAGAAATGATTGGAATGTTGAAAGAAAAGAACAAAGCATTGGCTAATCAACTAAAAGCAATAAAAAGAGAACATGAACATTTCAGTACACAAATGACTGAAAATCTAGATGCATTAAGGATAGCTGAGGATAAATTAAGAGATCTACAAAGAGAGAAACAACAACTTGAAGCTCTAGTATTTGATAAGGATGATGAAATCATAAGGTTAACTGGTATTCAACAAAATATGACAGATCAACTAGGTTATGCACATCATGAAACAATTATGAAGAATGATGAAAATCAATCATTGAAACTTGAAGTATCAAGGTTGACTGGTGAACTTGAAATTGAGAAGAAATCCAAAGAATCATTGGAGAAAAGTTATGAAACATCAAAGATGTTGGATGAGCAACTGAATACAAGAAGACTCTACAAAGATGGAGGACTCAGTTACAAAGGAAAAGAATCAACCGAGAAAGGAATTCATACTACTGAGAGAGGAGAATCATCAAAACAAGTTGGAAAAAGGAATAACATCAAAAGGAAGAAGCCTATTTGATACTACTGTGGAAATCAAGGTCATACTGCCAACATATGCGAGATTAGAAAAGGTAAGCAATCGAATATCTCTAAGTCCAATGGATATTGTTACAATTGCAATAAATATGGTCACATACCTAATCAATGTAGGACAAAGTCTGTTAACAACTATCAGAAGGCAAAATTCAAAGGGTTTTGTAAAAACTACAATAGATATGGACATAGTATTGAGAAGTGCTGGTTTAAGCAAAAGAACTACATGAAGTATCCACACCGAGCAAACACTGGAGGTTACCAAACTCACACAGATCCTTACCAACAATATACAACAGTACCATGGGATTATAATACAAAGATATGGTGTGAATGTTGTGGAAGATATGGACATATAAGTGCCAACTATTTTATAAGATTTGAAATGAACAACCGGAGATCATGGAGAAATCCTGGTATGGCATGTTTTCATTGTCACAAAGCTGGACATTTAGCTGGAGATTGCAGAGATCAACCGAGAAGAGACACTGAAGAGATAAAGGAAAAATTCAAGATGATTTGGAAAAAGAAATAAATTATGTTTGATGAAGAAAGCACCTTACCTACCGAGTTAGGTGCACCTATTTCAAATTAGTCAAGGAAAGGTATGAAGGTACTGCATTCTTTAAAAGTTAAATCATAACATTTCCTATTCTATTATGTACAGAATTCAAAATCTGCATAGTTAAGATGCAATTAGTCAGTTTATATACTATACAGGAAACCTATCAAGTCGGTGTATACAGGAAACCTGTCAAGTCGGTTAATAAAGCAAAGTTGGGTACTCGGTGAAAACAGAAAAAGAGTAAATTGGTAAAAGGTGAACCAAGTGCATTTAATATCTTGACCTAACTTGCATGAAGCCCAATGAGGTATTTTTGAGTACTTAAAAGTGTTTTCACGGTCATTTTCATTCACCCAAGTTTTCAAGAAGCAGAGCAGAGCGAATCAAAGCGATCAAACTTCATTCAGAGTGAATTTCGAGGTATTTACATCAATCTATTCACACTATTTAGCTAGTTTCTGATCTAGTCAAATTGCTATTGTCTACCAAGTGTGAAGAGTTAGTCACTTGTAAACCCTAAGGATAACTTGTTGAATCTTACCCGAAATCTACCATGGTGCCCAAGATCCAAGACCCTATAGTTGTCCAAAATGTGGAGAAGCCCTTCCTGAAATATTCCCTAACTCCTAAAGTTGCCTCAGAACCGGATGATAAAACTGCATTTTCACTCATCTCGGATCGAGTCTTGTTAGTGGAAGATGTCAAATTCTTTACCAAATGTCGTGTTGAGGAACTCTATCATGTAGAGATTAGTGACACATATGATGAACTGTGCACTAATGGCAAACTGGATATAGCAAATTTGAGCATATCAAAATCAAGGGATTAACTAAAGCCCTAGTCTATCCTCGTGTGTTCAAACCCCAGTGGGTTAAGTTTGTATTGAGTAGAGTACATGATGATTTCATGTGGCTACAAGAGAAACCGTTCAAGATCATGAAGGAAGTCATTCACCTGATCACCGGATATCCCATCTACGATCATGCTTGTGCACAGAAAATGATATCACAAAAGGAGCAAATCAGTCTAACCGGAGTAGAATCTGATTATCGAGGACTAAAATTGAATAATGTCACTGATGCTAAATTAAAATTTGCAATTAGAGTTATTGGTTACTATTTCTTCCAATCTGCAAGGGAAAATAGTGTACCATGTGTTGCAGTGGACCTGGCCTACAAAACAGTGAAGAAGGGAATGAAAGTAGACTTATGTGAAGTACTACTAAAGAACTTGTTTCAGAACCTAAACACAATAAGGAAGTCGAAGAAGAACAACTCGGCAAACACAATAAAGTTTGGTTCACTACTTGTATGTATGTTTTTCTATTATGAGAAGTTCTTTCCCTTAGTAGGTAAAATAGTATGGGAGCTACACTGACCTATCACCCATCAGATCAATGACTACATCAAGAAGTTAGGAGATAACTTTAATGATATCATGGATGATTAATTCAGCAAATTCCAAGAGAAAATGCACAATAGGTACAGGATCCCACCATATCTGGTCGAAAAATACAAGGACAATATATGTTTTAAAGTTGACACTGATTATTGCTATGTAAATGTTGTTGAACCAAGGACTCAATCGTTGCAACCAATGGGTTATTAGATTGATTATGATATTACACAGCAACAAATTGATGCGTATCTATCATTGCCAATGCATGCAACTGAACTAAGGTATGGAACCTATGAAGAGGTGAAGGAGAAAGTAAAAATAAGAATTGTAGTACTTAATGCTACAAGAAAAGCTACAAAGATGATAAAGGCTTTATCTGAGAAATTCAGAGAAGAATCCTCCTCTACACCTGTCAAAGGCAATCTTGCCATTACCGAAGAGGAGATAGAAGCTCAAGAGGCTGCAATAACATTGAGCACAGAGTTGCCAAAGGGAAAAGTTCTGAAAAGAAAGAAACAGGACATCACAAAGGCCTTACCGACTCCACCAACAAAAAGACCCAACACTAGAGCATCAGCTGCATCACCGAGTAAGAAACAAAAGACTGTTGCTGTTCCAAAGGTAACCAAGACTTACAAGAAATCTACTCAAAGACTCATTTTGGCAAAAGAGTCGAGTGATATAGAGTTTGATGATGTAAACAAATTCCAGGTTGTGAAAAGCAAAAAGGTAAACATTCACAGTGTTGAAAATTTTTGTGCCAATCTTAAAGAATATGGTGGATTTGCAGGATTCAGATACATTAAGTATGAGACTAGGAATAATGATGAGAAATGACAGATTGAAGAAGCTGTCATATGTACACTTTTGAAGTTTCGGTTAGCACCATTAGAACTAGCAAAGTCACTTCCGAGTGAACTCTACTCACACATTGATAACAGATGGAAATATGCAATGGATTCAGAGAGACAAATAAGAGAAAGAAGTCTAGTCCATCTATTTCTTGCATGTCCATAGCTGAAATCAAGGAGCATATGACCACATACAATTCTCAATTTCTTGTGGAACAGAGAGCCTTAAAATTGATGAATGGGCTATATGTTGATGTGGAGAATGAGACTAAAGCCAAGTGGCAGGAGATCTTCAAACAAAAGGATGTCGGTGAACAATCTCAAATTGAAATTGTTGATGTCACCGAGCAAGATCCAGATGTCACCGAGCAAGGTCCAGACCCGATTGACACTATACAAATAGATGAAGATGTAATGGATGAAGCAGCACCGGAGTAGGAAATGATTGAAGGCACCACTTATGCAAAACTTGTCTCTAGTGAATCTGTCTTAGAACAAGTTCAACCTTATCCACCAGTGAAGCCACCAGTCTCAACCGAAGCTCCCAAGGACACCGAACAAGCTACCAAAGGCAACAAATCTGAAGCTGTAGGTGATACAACCAAAGATCAGAAGTCTGAAGCATAGACAAGCACTGCAGCTATTGCAACTGATACCCCTAGCACCGAGCCACCCAAAGACACTACAACTGCTACAGGAACATACCAAAGTGTTGCATCTACCGAGGGTCAGCAAGCCTCACTTGCACTTGTCTTAGTGCCACAGACCAAAGGAAAAGAAAATAAGGTGAGAAAGCATGGTTTTAAATTTGACTTATCTAAACCGATCACGTTGCCCAATGTAGACATTTCCAAACTGAAAGGGCAAGCACTCGTTGAATTTGGTGAACTATGCAAAGCAAAGGCTGAACAAGAGAAGCAACTGGCCATACAGAAAAAGAATAAAGTACTTCAGAAGGTTAGGACACTACTAATAGATATGCTACCATCAGCAATAGTGTCAACTGATGCAGCCATCCATATTCAGTTGGATGAACTCCTCAATCAGATTGAAACATCTGGAGTTGATGCATCTGAGTACTTAAGCAAGCTCAAGGATAAAGAGCTTACAACAAAAATGATAGAGGAAGTACAAAAATCAATTGTTGTTGGCAAGGTAAAACTTGTCAAATTCATTGCTGAGTTGTCCCCTTAACTCAAGCACATTCTTTATTTATTCCAGAAATTGTGTACATTTTCTTTATTTATTAAAGATATCAAAACTAAAACTGATGCTATTGAGAAAGAGATCATCGATCTCTCATTTAAGTTGACCACTGAGCCTAATTCAGTTCAGAATTTTTACAAAAAGCTACAACAGCTCATGGCTCAACAGTTAGAACTGAGGAATGAAGAGCATAAAATTAGGATGGATATAATGACCCTTCAAACATTATTCCTTCCTCATCTCTCATCAGTACAGGAACAGCTCAACCAAGCTACACACTTATCAACTACACAAGAGGGAAGCACTCTTGATGGCTTGATATCACTCTTATCTGATATTCAAGCACAAAAATCATTAATGGAAAGTGTCAAGGACTCACTCTCAGTCGCCTTGACCGACGCCTGGACCTAGTATAAGACTATTTTTGATTAGTTACCACCTCTAGATGGAAATTAAGTTTTTCATGTTTGTCAAAAAGGGGGAGTAATATTATGATACTACAAAGAGGAAAGCCCAGCAAAGGGGGAGTAATTCTACATTTGGAGAGTAATACAGTTTTGTTAACACAATTTTGAGTATTGTATACAAGGGGAGTATACCGAGCAGAATATACAGAGCATTCAGAGCACACAAGTATAGAACAAAAGCAAACATGCAAAATTTAGAGTTATAGACAGAATAATGATAAGGGGAGTATATCTGCATATACTATTTTTTTTTACTATTGTATATATTGTCAAGTATAGTCATTTTGCAAGTATATAGTTTTTGAGCTATGACTTTGTAAGTAGTTTTTGTCAAACATCTCAACTAATGTCAAAAGGGGAGATTGTTACTACTTATCAAATTTCCATTAGTTTCATGTCCAAAGTCATACTATATATTCTAGTCGGTTAGTATTACCGAATCATGCAGTCGGTACACATAGAGAAGTTGGTATGAACAATCTCGTCGGTTACAAAAGAAAGTAGTCACAGAATGCAGTATTCACCGAGTAAAGTTTCATGGCTACCGAGTGGTAAAGTTAACTCATCAAGTTGATATTCACTGAGTGAAACATTTTACCAGATACATTGAACCTGGACATGCACATGAAAACATGTTACAAGATCGAGGCACATCTAACCATTTTTGCATTGGAAATTGCATTAGGTGATTGTGTATGATTACAAGGTCAATATAAACAATGAGATATTTTGTTTAGTCATTCATTCAAAGAATCTTTTATAAGATCGAAGCAATGAATTAAACCACTGTTGTAAGAGATCTATTTATACAACATGATTCTAGGGTTAGAAAACAACAGTGTGTATGCATGAAGGAAGACTATTATAGAGACACAGAGAGGTCACTGAGAAGGTTATCAGTGAACAGTTGAAGAACAGAGTAAATAGAAGGGTTTACCGAGTTTCATTATGGGTTACTGTGGTATGCTACAAGCTAGGTAATATTATTCAGAGCACATAGAATCTGCTTTAGCATTTCAGATGTAAAGCTGTAGATATTTGTAATGATTTTATTGTAATATTTTGAAGTTGTAAGAGAAACCTTTAACAGGGTAAAAGACTCTAACCAAGTCTATAAATTGTAAATCCTTTAACCAGGTGCTACACTTATATAGTGTTGTAAAATCCTTTAGTAAGGTAGATCTAACTGATCTTGATACTCCTAACAGGGCAAGCTATCAGAAATAGCTAAATGTAGCTCTAATCGAGCATTCTTTATTATTGCAGTAGTGAAGTTGTGGGTGCCATCCTGACCGCAATTTCTCTCTCTAACCAAAAGTTTCTGCGTGACCAAAATATATGTGTTATGGAGTGAATCATGTATGATTGTTATCTGTTGATTTTAGTTTTATATTATGTTACTACACTATTCTGTCTATGCATAACAGTAAGGTTATTATCAAAGAAAAGTTTTGGAGTACTAATTCACCCCTCCCCTCTCAGTACATCAGCTTTCCATATTGGGCCTAACAAGTGGATCTTTGGTAAATAAAGTTGAATATGCATTTAGTTCTTTTCATCTTGATGAATCTAATGATTACAATGAAAGAAAGTATAAGTACTCTGAAGGAGATCATAGTGGAGCAAGTGTAAGATTTTATAAGAACATGGAAGAAGTACACAAACTGTATGAGGAAATCAGAATGTAGGAAGAGTTTGAAGCACTATTAGCCAGAAGGTTACCGAGAGGCAAAGGTAAGTATAAAGGAAAACTACCTTTGAAATGTTTCAATTGTGATAAAATAAGACATATGGCTTCTAACTGTCCTGGCAAAGAATCTACTGAAAAGAGAGATTACCGAGATGATAGATAGAAAGACAATCATTACAGAGGACACTGAGACTTCAGAAGAAGAGACAGAAAGACATGCTTAATAGCTGATGAGGAATCCAATGATGATAAATCAGATGAAACTAATACAGAGGAAGTAGTTTATGTGGTTATCAAAGATGGATCAGATGAAGAAAGGTATGAAGAAAAATCTCTAATATCTCACGTAAATACTAATGATTCTTGGATCATAGATAGTGGATGCTCACATCATATGATAGGAGATAAACACAAGTTTGTTATGTTAGAAGATTATGATGGAGGCTATGTAAGATTTGGTAATGACGCACCATGTCCGGTGAAAGGTAAAGGGTCTATAACACTTCTTGACAATGCAAGATGCAATGATGTTTATTGGGTTGAAGGTTTGAAATACAATTTGTTGAGTGTAGCACAACTAAACAATACAGGTTATCGAATAGAATTTTAGAAGGGAATTGTCAAAGTTCATGACAAGAATGGAAAGTTAGCTACTACTGGGACACAAAAAAAAGGTAACACATTTCACCTTGACTCAACTCGGAACAAGTGTTTGTATGCAAAGATAGATGATACCTGGTTATGGCATAAAAGGTTTTGTCATGTAAATTTTGATAATCTAATCAAAATAAGTAAGAAGCACTGAGTAAGAGGTCTACCGAGTCTTGAAAAGCCTGAGAATGCTATGTGCCAGGGATGGCAGATGGGTAAGATGACAAGATCAAGCTTTACAAGTAAGTCTTACACTTCTAAGGGAATTTTAGATCTTGTGCACACTGATCTTTGTGGTCCTATGAAAGTTCAAAGTTATTATGGTGATAAATATTTCATATTATTTGTGGATGACTATTCAAGGATGATGTCAGTTATGTTTTTAAAAGAAAAATCAGAAGCTTTTCAAATGTTTAATTGGTACAAGGCAAGAGTTGGAAATGAAACAGGAAGACAACTGAAATGTCTTAGATCAGATAGAGGAGGAGAGTTCACATCTGATGAGTTCAACTTATTCTGCAATGATCATGGTATTAAAAGACAAGTCTCTACATCGAGAACTCCACAGCAAAATGGAATAGCTGAGAGAAGAAACAGATCTATTGTGGATTGTGCCAGAACCCTGATGATTGAAAAGAAAGTGCCACAAACATTTTGGAGAGAAGCAATAAGCACAACAGTTTACACCCTGAATTGAGTACAACTGAAGAAAGGTACTTTGAAGACACCATATGAAATTTGGTATGACAAGAAACCAGATGTAAGTTATTTTAAAATCTTTGGAAGTAAATGCTATGTACACAAAGATGATAGAAATGGCAAGTTTGATCAGAATGATAGTTCTGATACTTCATATGATTAGTACATATCCCAAGTTAACAATATGAGAGGGGGGGGGGGGGTGAATCATTCAAACTTAATCTTCAATAAAAACAACAGATTCAACCTCGGTAACCTTATCAGAAAAATAGTAATGCATGTAGACCCATAAATAGATAAGATCACAAACATATAACACTAGATTTAACATGGAAACCCAAATAGGGAAAAACCACTGTGGGATTTCGGACCTACTAAGAAATATACTCTTCTAGAGTATGCTCGGTTAAAAGAAAATCCTGTTAAAGATTACAAACACATTGCTAGATGTGACCTGGTTAAGGGATTTCCCTCAGATCTGTTAGGATCTTCACCTTGTTAGAAGTGACCTTGTTAAAGGATTTCAAACACTCAATAAGAATGTCACCTTGCTAGATGATTTTACAAATAAGACTGTTAAGTCCACTCAGTTTAAGAGATTTTCTACTACTTCTCAAAATAACAGTAATAAAAATATGTCTGCAACTTCGCATCTAAAAATGCTAAAGAAGATTCTTATTTGCTCAATACAATCAATTCATAGGACTTATCTTGTTCCTGTACTGGGCTCTATACTCTGTTATCAAAATAGGTCTTCAAGCTTCTGTGCTCAGTAATCACTATGTAGCATCCCTGTGCATACACTTGCCCGCATACATTGTTTATCAACAATTTCCTATTTATAAATAATCTTCCAACTGCTCAATCTCCTTGATCACATTTCCCATGATCAATCATAGCCATCAGATCTTCAATCTTGTCCAGGTTCAATGTATCCTTCAATCTGAAAACATTTTACCCTGCCTTGGAACTTGCATTTTCACCTTGGAACTTGTGGTAGGGTATTGTGGTTCAATCTAAGCTGTAGATCTTCTTGCCGATCTTTGATTGCAATAGATTCATTAACAAACTTAATGTATGGCTCACCAATCATTTAATCAACTCCAACTCATCAGCTTCCTTCATTAAATAATTCTTTTATTCATTCAATGCATTCTATTACTACTCAGTTGTAACTCGGTAAATACTAAACTTCACTCGGTAGACATTCTGCCTTCATTAACCAATAGCGATAACCTTAGGGTTTACCGACTAGGTTCTTTTCTTGGTAACATAGTATACTATTAACCTTTCAAACAATAGCATATGTAGGATATCAAACTAATCTAAACATCATGATCTCATCATTGTCTAACTTGGTAATAGTTGCCCATTGAATAACTTATTTCTCCACTTTTTCATCATATTCTTTTTGTGTCTTTTACCGACATCTTTATACTCATCAAATCATATTGCTTAAGATATGGCAACATCATACTAAGTTAGAGAATCAATTTCTTGACATCAATGACAAAATAATAATATTAAGATAGTGAACATCCTTAATCAGTTATATCCATAGTCATCAACAACCTTCTCAATATCCTTATTGAAATGCCAACAATCTCTCACTGTAATTGGAATGCCAACGTTCTTCCACTGTAATTGGAATGCCAACATTCTTCTTGTCTGTTATAATGCCAACAATCTCCACCTTTGGCATTGATGGCAAAACCAATTGATTTGACTTTATTGATTCGGATTCAGATTGTTGTGAAATTCTGAAATGCTCTTCCTCTGTCATTAGTCTTCTTCTCGGTTCTAAAATGTAGACTTCTCCTTTAGATTTCTTCCCCATACATTGGTCTTCTTCCCCTTTGACAAAAATGCCAAAAATGAAAAGAATTTAAAAACATAATTTCTTCAGCTGAGAAGTGAATTCCGTACTGTTATGTATCAATTCAGTCTCGGTCAGAGAATTTTGTCTTGAATTCTTGTTCCCTGTTTATTGTTTCCTACACCCCTTTAGAAAACCTCCTAAAGTGTGTAAATCATCAACTCCTAAAAGATATTCTATAGAGTCATCGAATTGATGCTTTCCCCAAACTCGGTAAGTGAATGGAAGATAGGGGTAGGACCCCTAACTGACTTCTAAGATACTCAAAAGTGTCCTTTGGCAGTGGCTTGGTGAAGATATCTGCTATTTGTTCCTTTGTGCTAACATACTCCAACACCACTTTCTTCTCTTGAACTTCTTCTCTAAGATAATGATATTTGATAGAGATGTGCTTTGTCTTAGAGTGCATAACAGGATTCTTTGAAATGTTAATGGCACTAGTGTTATAACAGAATATAGTTACTGGCTCGATAACTTGCTCATTTATACCTTCCAACAGTTGTTTGATCCATGCTATATTGGTGCAATTCAGTGCTGCAGCAACATATTCAACTTCTGCTACACATCCTTGTTTCTTGCTAAGCCAACTCACTAGTCTTTCTCCTAAAAAGAAAGCTCCTCCACTTGTGCTTTTCCTATCATCAATGTTGCCTGCCTAATCAGCATCAGTATAAACTTTTAAATCAAAAATATTTCCTTTCCGATATACTAAGCCATAATCTTCAGTGCCTTTTAAGTGTCTGAAAATTCTTTTGATTACCGTCATGTGTGTTTCCTTAGGATCTGTAGAAAATCTTGCAACTATACCTACTGCATGTGTTATATCTGTCCTGCTGTGAACAACATATTACAACTTTCCAATCATAGATTGGTAAAGTGTCTCATCAATAGATGCAGATTCATCATTCTTTGATAGTTTACAGTTGGCAGTCATAGGAGTGCTTACTGGTTTTGAATCCTTCATTCCAAATTTCTTCAAGATTTCTTTTATGTACTTGGATTGGGTAATGAAAATCCCATCTTTCATTTGCAGTATCTGCAGACCTATAAAATACTTTATCTCACCGATTAATAACATCTCAAATTCTTTACTCATTTCATTTCCAAAGTTCTTGCATAGAGAGTCATTTCCACTAAAGATAATATCATCAACAAATATGGCTGAGATCAGTATTCCATTTTCATCATTCTTCATGTACATATTGCTATTTTCATTTGTTCTTATAAAACCAATTTTAATCAAATATGAGTGCAATCTCTCATACCATGCTCTAGGTGCTTGTTTCAGACAATATAAAGCTTTGTTCAATTTACATACCTAATCATTATTTTCTCCTTCAACAAATCCTTCAGGTTGTTCAATGAAAACTTCTTCTTCTAATATACCATTCAGAAATGCAGATTTGACATCCATTTGATATACCTTGAAATTCTTGTAAGAAAAATATGCAAACAATGTTCTTACTCCTTCAAGTCTCACCATAATCAAAATCTTCTTCTTGAGCATAACCTTTGCAAACTAGTCTTGCTTTGTTTCAAATGACCTCTCCTTTTTCATTTAGCTTGTTTCTGAAAATCCATTTTGTACTGATTATATTTTTGTCCTTCGGTCTTGGGACCAATGTCCATGCGTCATTCTTCTTGATTTGATCAATCTCTTCTGTCATAGCATTTATCCAATCTTCACTGTTAAATGCCTCATTCACTATTCTCGGTTCAAATTCAGATATTAGACATGTGTTATGTCTCAGTTTGTTCCTTGTCATCACTGGATCATTCTTATCTCCTATAATTTGACTTGGTGCATGATTCCTTCTGACATACTTTGCTAATACAGGCTCGCTAGGCTTTGTATGATCTTCTTCATCACTCGGTAACTGGATATTCTCTTCATTTTCTTCAGTAGTCTTCTCGGTAGGACTTCTCGGTTGAGCATAGACAAATTCTTCATAATCTTCTGGTTCTTTGGAGTTTCCTTCATCATTTCTTTCTGCAAATTCATCAATTTTCACATTTTCTCTTTCTACTACTTTGTTAGATGATTTGATCAGACATTTAAATGCTTTGCTTCTAGAAGAATAACCTAGAAATGTTCCTTCTTCACTTTTCTGATCAAACTTACCATTTCTATCATCTTTGTGAACATAGCATCTACTCCCAAAGATTTTAAAATAACTTACATTAGGTTTCTTATCATACCAGATTTCATAAGGTGTCTTCAAAGTTCATTTTTTTAGTTGTACTCATTTTAGTGTGTAAACTGATGTGCTTATTGCTTCTCTCCAAAATGTTTGTGGAACTTTCTTTTCAATCATCAAGGTTCTAGCACAATCCACAATAGATCTGTTCCTTCTCTCAGCTATCCCATTCTGCTATGGAGTTCTCGGTGCAGAGACTTGTCTTTTTATACCATGATCATTGCAAAATAAGTTGAACTCATCAAAAGTAAACTCTCCTCTATCTGATCTGAGACATTTTAGTTGTCTTCCTGTTTCATTTTCAACTCTCGCCTTGTACCATTTAAACATTTGAAAAGCTTCTAATTTTTCTTTTAAAAATATGACTGACATCATCCTTGAGTAATCATCCACAAATAGTATGAAATATTTATCACCATAATAACTCTGAACTTTTATAGGACCACAAAGATCAATATGCACAAGATCTAAAATTCCCTTAGAAGTGTAGGACTGACTTGTAAATCTTGATCTTGTCATCTTACCCATCTAGCATCCTCGGCACATAGCATTCTCATGTTTCTCAAGACTCGGTAGACCTCTTACTTGGTGCTTCTTGCTTATTTTGATCAGATTATCAAAATTTACATGACAAAACCTTTTCTGCCATAACTAGGTATCATCTATCTTTGCATATAGACATTTATTCTGAGCTGAGTCAAGATGAATTGTATTACCTCTTGTTTGTATCCTAGTAGCACCTAACTTTCCATGCTTGTCATGAACTTTGACAATTCCTTTTTCAAACTCTATTCTGTAACCTGTGTTATTTAGCTGTGCTACACTCAACAAATTATATTTTAAACCTTCAACCCAATAAACATCATTACATTTAGCATTGTCAAGAAGTGTTATGGATCCTTTACCTCTTACCGAACATGGTGCATCATTACCAAATCTTATATAGCCTACATCATAATCATCTAATTTAATAAACTTCTGTTTATCACCTGTCATGTGATGTGAGCATCCACTATCTATGATCCAAGAATCATTAGTATTTATATGAGATATTAAAGCTTTTTCTTCATACCTTTCTTCATCTGATCCATCTTTGATAGCCACATAAACAACTTCCTCTATATCAGTTTCATTTGATTTATCATCATTAGATTCCTAATCAGCTATTAGGCATGTCTTTTTATCTCTTCTCCTGAAGTCTCGGTGTCCTCTGTAATGATTATCTTTATGTCTGTCATCTCGGTAATCTCTCTTTTCACTAGATTCTTTGTCAGGACAATTAGAAGCCATCTGTCCAATTCTATCACAGTTAAAACATTTCAAAGGTAGCTTTCCTTTGTACTTACCTTTTCCTCTCGGTAACCTCTTGGCCAATAGTGCTTCAAACTCTTCTTGCTTTCTGATTTCCTCATACAGTTTGTGTACCTCCTCCATGTTTTTGCGAAATCTTTCACTTGCTCCACTGTGATTCCCTTTAGAGTACTTATACTTTCTATCATTGTAATCACCAGTTTGATCAATATGAAAAGAATTGAATGCAGATTCAACTTTATTTACCGATGACCCACTATTATCAAAGTTACTTAACTCAAATGCATGTAGCTTACCAATAGTAGCATCTAAATAAACTGGCATACTGGGCACAGACCTTAATTCATTGATTGCAGAGACTCAGATTGCATAGGCAGGTAGAAGGGTTCTCAGCAACTTACTTGTTACATCCTTTTCTTCAATAATTCCTACTGCTCCTTTGATTTGATTGACAATCTCCTTTAGTCTTTTACTATACTGGGTTATGTTTTCACCTTCATTCATCCTCATAGATTCAAGTTGTCCTCTTAGACTATCCACTTTTTCTCTTTGAACATGTTCATCTCCACCATATACTGATATGAGCTTATCCCACATTGCCTTTGCATCATTGCAGCCTTCTAGATCATTAAACTCTGAATCGGTCAATGCAGATGTTATTTCAATCATTGCTTGAATATGTTCTTGCTTTGCCTTTATCTCTTCCATTGTCAATGGATAGGTGCTTGGTGTGATGAAATCATTTTCTAGATAATAGACAACATATTCTCCAATTCCTGATAAGTGCAGCTTCATCCTTTTCTGCCATGTAGAGAAACTTGACTTATTCAGCTTTGGTGCATCCCTCTTATACATCTTTGGATCTTTAACTCAAGTACCTTTAAAATTTTCTTCTAGAGTCCAAAGCTCTGATACCAATTGATAGTTCTGATACTTAATATGATTAGTATAGATGCCAAGTTAACAATATGAGAGGGGGGGGGGGGGGGGGGTGAATCATTCAAACTTAATATTCAATAAAAACAACAGATTCAACCTCGGTAACCTTATCAAAAAAACAATAATGCATGCAGACCCATAAATAGATAAGATCACAAACATATAACACCAGATTTAACGTGGAAACCCAAATAGGGAAAAACCACTGTGGGATTTGGGACCCACTAAGAAATATACTCTTCTAGAGTATGCTCGGTTAAAAGCAAATCTTGTTAAAGATTACAAACACATTGTTAGATGTGACCCGGTTAAGGGATTTCCCTCAGATCTGTTAGGATCTTCACCCTATTAGAAGTGACCTTGTTAAAGGATTTCAAACACTCAATAAGAATGTCACCTTGCTACAGGATTTTACAAATAAGACTGTTAAGTCCACTCGGTTAAGAGATTTTCTGCTACTTCTTAAAATAACAGTAATAAAAATATGTCTACAACTTCACATCTAAAAATGCTAAAGCAGATTCTTATTTTCTCAATACAATCAATTCATAGGACTTATCTTGTCCCTCTACTGGGCTCTATACTCTGTTATCAAAATAGGTCTTCAAGCTTGTATGCTCGGTAATCACTATGTAGCATCCCTGTGCATACACTTGCCCGCATACATTGTTTATTAACAGTTTCTATTTATAAGCAATCTTCCAACCGCTGAATCTCCTTGATCACTTTTCCCATGATCAATCATAGCCATCAGATCTTCAATCTTGTCCAAGTTCAATGTATCCTTCGATCTGAAAATGTTTTACCCTGCCTTGGAACTTGCATTTTCACCTTGGAACTTGTGTTAGGGTATTGTGGTTCAATCTGAGCTGTAGATCTTCCTGCCGATCTTTCATTGCCATAGATTCATTAACAAACTTCATGTATGGCTCACCAATCATTTAATCAACTCTAGCTCATCAGCTTCCTTCATTAAATAATGCTTTTATTCATTCAATGCATTCTATTAGTACTCGGTTGTAACTTGGTAAATACTAAACTTCACTCGGTAGACATTCTGCCTTCATTAACCGATAGTGATAACCTTAGGGTTTACCGACTAGGTTCTTTGCTCGGTAACATAGTATAGTATTAACCTTTCAAACAATAGCATATGTAGGATATCAAAACAATCTAAACATCATGATCTCATCATTGTCTAACTCGGTAATAGTTGCCCGTTGAATAATTTATTTCTCCCCTTATTCATCATATTCTTTCTGTGTCTTTTACCGACATCTTTATACTCATCAAATCATACTGCTTAAGATATGGCAACATCATACTAAGTCAGAGAATCAATTTCTTGACATCAATGACAAAATAATAATATTAAGACAGTGAACATCCTTAATTAGTTATATCCATAGTCATCAACAAACTTCTCAATGTCCTTATTGAAATGCCAACAATCTCTCACTGTAATTGGAATGCCAACGTTCTTCCACTGTAATTGGAATGCCAACATTCTTCTTGTCTGTTATAATGCCAACATAGAAAAGTGAAGAAGGAACATTTTTAGGTTATTCTTCTAGAAGCAAAGCATTTAAATTTATGATCAAATCATCTAACAAAATAGTAGAAAGTGCAAATGTGAAAATTGACGAATTTGCAGAAAGAAATGATGAAGGAAATTTCAAAGAACCAGAAGATTATGATGAATTTGTCTATGTTCAATCGACAAGTTTTACCGAGAAAACTATTGAAGAAAATAACTAGTTACCGAGTGATGAAGAAGATCATACAGAGCCTACCGAGCCTGTATTAGCCAAGTATGTCAAAAGGCATCATGCACCAAGTCGGATTATAGGATATAAGGATGATCCAGTGATGACAAGGAACAAACTGAGACAGAACACATGTGTGATATCTAAATTTGAACCGAGAATAGTGAAAGAGGCATTTAACAGTGAAGATTGGATAAATGCTATGATAGAAGAGGTTGATCAAATCAAGAAGAATGACACATGGACACTAATCCCAAGACCAAAGGACAAAAATATAATCGGTACAAAGTGGATTTTCAGAAGCAAGCTAAATGAAAAATGTGAGGTCATTCGAATAAAGCAAGACTAGTTTGCAAAGGTTATGCTCAAGAAGAATCAATTGATTATGGTGAAACTTTTGGACCTGTGGCTAGACTTGAAGGTGTAAGAACATTGTTGGCATATGCTGCTTTCAAAAACTTCAAGGTATATCAAATGGATGTCAAATCTGCATTTCTAAATGGAATATTAGAAGAAGAAGTTTTTATTGAACAACCTGAAGGATTTGTTGAAGACAATAATAAAGATCAGGTATGTAAATTGAATAAAGCATTATATGGTCTGAAACAAGCACCTAGAGCATGGTATGAAAGATTGCACTCTTATTTGATTAAGATTGGTTTTATAAGGACAAGTGAGAATAGCAATATGTACATGAAGAATAATGAAAATGGAATACTAATCTCAGCCATATTTGTCGATGATATTATATTTTGTGGAAATGACTCTCTATGTAAGACCTTTGGAAATGAAATGAGCAAAGAATTTGAGATGTCATTAATCGGTGAGATAAATTATTTTATAGGTTTACAGATACTGCAAATGAAAAATGAGATTTTCATTACTCAATCCAAGTACATAAAAGAAATCTTGAATAAATTTGGAATGGAGGATTCAAAACCAGTAAGTACTCCTATGACTACCAATTGTAAACTATCAAAGAATGATGAATCTGCATCTGTTGATGAGACACTTTACCGATCCATGATTGGAAAGCTACAATATGTTGTTCACAGCAGACCAGACATAGCTCATGTAGTAGGTATAGTTGCAAGATTCTCTGCAGATCCTAAGGAAACACACATGACAACAATCAAAAGAATTTTTAGATACTTGAAAGGCACCGAGGACTATGGCTTAGTATATCAGAAAGGAAATGATTTTTATTTAAAAGTTTATACTGATGCTGATTGGGCAGGTAACATTGATGACACAAAAAGGACAAGTGGAGGAGCTTTCCTTTTAGGAGAAAGACTAGTGAGTTGGCTTAGCAAGAAACAAGGATGTGTTTCACAGTCAACAACAAAAGCTGAATACGTTGTTGCAGCATTGAATTGTACCAACATAGCATGGATCAAACAACTATTGGAAAGAATAAATGAGAAAGTTACCGAGCCAGTAACTATATTCTGTGACAATACTAGTGCCATTAATATTTTGAAGAATCCTATTATGCACTCTAAGACAAAGCACATCTCTATCAAATATCATTATCTTAGAGAAGAAGCTCAAGAGAAGAAAGTGGTGTTGGAATATGTTAGCACAAAGGAACAAATAGAAGATATCTTCACCAAGCCACTACCAAGGGACACTTATGAATATCTCAGAAGTAAGTTAGGGGTCCTACCCCTATCTTCTACTCACTGACCGAGTTAAGTGAAAGCATCAATTCAATGAATCTATCGAATATCTTTTAAGAGTTGATGTTGATTTACACACTTTAGGATGTCTCCTAAAGGTGTGCAGGGAATAATGAAGGATACAATACAGGGAACAGGAATTGAAGACAAAATGCTCTGACTGAGACTCAGTTGATACACAACAATAGAAAATCACTTCCTATAGGAAGAAATTATGTTTTAGTTCTTTACTTTTTGGCATTGTTGTCAAAGGAGGAGAAGACTGATTAAAAAAACTGAAACTAAAGATTGAAAAAAGGGGAGAAGACTGAAGAAAATAGGACAAGTCTGTTGACAACAAGAGAGCATTTCAGCATTTCAGAATCACAGGAATCCAAATCTTTTTAAGGTCAAAATCAATTGGTTTTTCCATCAATGCCAAAGGGGGAGATTGTTGGCATTTGACATTATAACAGACAATGGGAAATTATTGGCATTTCAATAAGGATATTGAGAAGGTTGTTGATGATTATGGATATAACTGATTAAGGATGTTTACTGTCTTGATATTATTATTTTGTCATTGATGTCAAGAAATTGATTTTCTAATTCAGTATAATGTTGCCATATCATGAGAAGTATGATTTGAAGAGTATAAAGATGTCGGTAAAAGACACAGAAAGAATATGATGAATAAGGGGATGAATAAGGTATTCAATGGGCAACTATTACCGAGTCAGACAATGATGAGATCATGATGTTTAGATTGTTTTAACATCATACATATGTTGTAAATTGTAAGGATAATACTATACTATGTTAGCGAGCAAAGAACCTAATCGGTAAACCCTAAGGAACCTAGTTGGTAAACCCTAAGGTTATCGCTATTGGTTAATGAAGGCAGAATGTCTACCGAGTGAAGTTTAGTATTTACCGAGTTGTTACCGAGTTGTAACCGAGCTGTAACATAATACATTAAATGGTTACATGCATTATTTAATGAAGGAAGCTGATGAGCTAGAACTGAATAAATGATTGGTATGCTGTGCATGAAGTTTGTTAATGAATCTATGGCAAAGGAAAATCAGCATGAAGATCTATAGCTTAGATTGAACCGCAATACCCTAGCACAAGTTCCAAGAAATGTATGCAAGTTCCAAGGCAGGGTAAAATGTTTTCAGATCGAAGGATACATTGAACCTGGTCAAAGTTTGAAGAATTGATGGCTATAATTGATCATGGGAAATGTGATCAAGGAGATTAAGCGGTTGGTGAATTGTTTATAAATAGGGAACTATTGATAAACAATGTATGCGGGCAAATGTATGCACAGGGATGCTACATAGTGATTAGCGAGCACAAAAGCTTGAAGACCTGTTTGAATAATAGAGTATAGAAGCCCAACAGATGGACAAGGTTAGTTCTATGTCTAGATTGTATTGACCAAATAAGAATATGCTTTAGCATTTTAGATGTGAAGTTGTAGATAGATTTTTATTATTGTTATTTTGTGAAAGTGACAGAAAATCTCTTAACCGAGTGGACTTAACAATCTTATTTGTAAAACCCTCTAGCAAGGTGACATTTTGATTGAGTGTTTGAAATCCTTTAACAAGGTCACTTCTAACAAGGTGAAGATCCTAACCGATCTTAGGGAAATCCCTTAACTGGGTCACATCTAGCAATGTGTTTGTAATCTTTAACATGATTTTCTTTTAACCGAGCATACTCTAGAAGAGTATATTTCTTAGTGGGTCCAAAATCCCACAGTGGTTTTTCCCTATTTGGGTTCCACGTTAAATCTAGTGTTATGAGGTTTATGATGTTTATATGCTTTTGAGTTTGCATGTTTAGTAGTTTTGGTTATATTATTGAAGTATATGTTACCGAGGTTGAATTTGATGTTTTTTATGGAAGATTAAGTTTGTATGATTCACCCCCCCTCTCATCTTGTTGGCTATTGGATCTGTACTTACATTAAGTATTAGAACTATCATTAACAGTATATAGTGTTACAAAGGGCTATAGGCCTAAACTCCTCCATACTTTCTACCAAGATTTGTTTTGGAATGAGAGCTAAAAAAGTGTTGTTTATCTCATGAAGAAGTCTACTTGACTTCCTAACATTTTTTAGGGAAACCACCAACTCCATTCCTAGGAAATGCCAAGAGGATTGGAAAAAGGTACCAAGAAAACCATTAGGCCCAAGGGCCTTATCTATATGCATCTCATTCAAGGCTGCCTTGATTTCCATTTCCATGAATGACCTATCGAGACTTCAATTTTGGTCTTCTGAAATGATTTTTGGAAGATTTGGGAGGAGACTAACTTGAGCAGTCAGATTAGAGGTCTCTGAATTAAGAAGGAGGTGAAATTAATTTACAATGTGCTTGGAGATTTCTTCAAAATCCTCTAGGATATTACCATCTCTATCTTTAATTCTAGTAATCCTATTGCATCTGGATTTATCCTTGGTGCTTGCATGAAAAAATTTAGTGTTCCTATCCCCCTTCACCAGCCATGTTTCCCTGGATTTTTGTCTCCAAAAGATTTCTTCCTTAGCTAAAATGTCTTCATATTTACCTAGAAGTTCCTTTTCTCTAATGAATCTACTATGATCCATGCCTAACCTAAAAAATGTCTCATTTAGCTCCTTAATATCAGTTTCCAATTTGATTTTAGTTTAAAAAATGTTTCCAAACTTATCTCTGTTCCAATTGAAGATAGTTTGTTTAGTCATTTTAAGTTTGGAGATGAAGAAAAAATGTTTTGATCCCTTGACCTTGAAGGAATTCCACCAACTTTCCAATAAACTCATGAATTTTTCATCCTTGAACCACATAAGTTGAAATTTAAAGGGACAATTCACTGGCCTCTTATCTTCCATAATGTCTAAGGCCACTAGGAAGTGATTCGATCTTGAGATGGGAAGAATAGCGGATTTTAAAATTTTGTTGTTAAGGACCCCACAATTCCCTTTAATTAGAAACCTATCGAGTCTTTTAGCAATCATGCTGAAGTTAGATCTTTTATTAGTCCATGTGTAAACTCCATTTTCTGTATAAATGTCTAGTAAACAATTGTTGTGGATCCAATTCTTGAAGTTTGATGAGGATTGTGGAATCCTAGACCCTCCACCCGCTTTCTTAGCAAGGCTAACTATAGAATTAAAATCCCCTCCCAAGATGCAACTATGCCCCATAGTCCTAAGAAAAGAAATTGAGAGTTTGTCCCACAAACCTCTTTTCTAATCATTTTGTATGGGACCATAAACATTATACAAAAAGGAGTGTAGATCACTATTAATACCTTTAACTTTTAAACACATCTAGTTTTGATTACTTTCCAAAATGACCAGAGAGATCCATCTGGGGTCCCAAATGCACCCCATACCACCGGAAGCTCCCTCCACTAGAACCCCTGACCAATTAAATTTCTCTATATGTTTACTAAACTGGTCTGCACCTAGATGATTGAGTTTTGTTTCTTGAATCATGAATATATCTGCTTTAGTACTAAAAATGTAATGCCTCAAGATGTGTTGCTTGTTGGGCATTCCATGCGATGATTTTCATGGTGATGAGGGAGGGAACTTCCCCCTCTCAACATTGAAGGAATCCATAATCCTAGTTTGATCTAAAGCCTCTACCAGTTTTAATATAAGCTCTAAATTCGTTCTTCTTCCTTGCCACTTCTGAGAAGACCCACAATCAGGTTTGATTTTACAAATAAGGTTTTTAGACAAACCGACTGGACCAGTTTCCAAAGGCAGGGTAGGGGATTTGGAGATAGGCTGAGCCACCAAATTATCCATGGGTGGATTAGAAGACCTCTTACCTATTGTTTGGGAAGGAGTGAGGAGGGGCTCTGGCAAATAAAAACTCACAAAATGGGAGTTTGGCCTAATAGGGGAACCCAGATTGCCATCAAAATCAAAGTTCTCTAAACTATGCTCTACAATTTCAATCTATTCCTCAATATCAGCCCTTAAGGCATTCGTAAAGACCAGAAATTCATTGAGGGCATCCTTATTCAAGGAAATTGTATCTACATCTAACCTTTTACTGACTGGGACACACTTGGAATCCGCATGACCTGATCTCCGCCCAGGACATGATTCTGTGTTGGTATTTCCTAAGCTCTAAGGAGAAGACAAAATATTTTTCTTAGAAGAAGGTTTAGGGAAAGAGGCATGCCTTGCCATTTTCTTATCTAAGGCAAGATTAGAGGAGTCTTTCAAAGAAGAGAGATTGCTCTTGGAGATATGGAGATTGGGGCTTTGGTCCATATGACAAGATGATTTACTAGGAGGACAAGAATATTTGATGAACTCTATAACTGAGTCGTTAATAATCTAGGAGGCCACGTGCTAATGGGAAGAGCTAGGTTTTGCATTGCTTTTTATAGATCCAAATTTAGGGTTGATGTGATGGAGTTCCTTGGGAGGTTTATCTAGAACCAGTTGAGGATTGAGGAAATTGCTCTTAACTAATGGAGATGATAACAACAGGTTCTAAACTAGGACCATCCTCATCGAATTCTAAAAGGAATTTTACATCTTTATTTAGCCGATACTTGCAAATGCCTTCAATTGCAAGACAATGACCTAGAGCCCTAGCAATTTCATTAATCACCTCCGATGATTGGAATTCAACTGGGAGAGGCCCGACATTAACCCATTTATACCAAAACTTGGGTTTTAAAGATTTTGTATTAAAGTTAGGAGTCCAGTCAAAAAAATAAAAGACATTACCATTCAACATAATAACATCATTTTTCATAATTTCCTACTTTAAACTATTATCAGAGCAAGAAATCAATAGAAAATTAAACTCGAGATTAAAGATACTCACCATGTTTTGAAATATAATTTTCCACCATTCCTTAATATCATTGATTGAGAAACTACTTCCCGAATGATGAGCAATCAGGGCCTTATCTTCATAAAACTTCAGGTGAGGGCAAAGCAACTCTGGATTTAAATTAATCTGCTTAGTGGGGGGCTTAGTGGCCGAGAGACTAGGGTTAACTGGGGCCAGATTCCCTATAGATGAAGAACCAAGGTTTTTAGCAAGTTGTAGGGAAGGTCGAGGATTAGTATTAAGATGTACAGAGTGAGGTGGTGTCGACTTGGGGTATCGGAAAGGAACTCGGGGAGAAGGGGATTTAACCCTAGAGAGCTCGCAAGAGTTTAGGTTTTTTCTGTATTCTCTGGTAGCCCCATCAAAACCGAACTCACTGTGGAAAGGGGAGAAGCATGCATACTTCATCCCAGAGTAAATTAGTGATGCATCACCAGAGATCAAAATGGCATTAGCCCCAGAGCACTGAGCCCTAGTTCGTAGATATCTTTTTCCTTTCCTACCTAACACCTGCTACCAGCAAAATTCCCCCAAGCCCTCAAAAGCGATGTCCACCGAGAATTGTGTGATCTTCATCGAGACTTATTTGAGAGACCAAAAAGCATGGGAATGATTACAAGAGAACCGAAGATATGCGAAAATTTGTAGAGCAAATGCTTCCGATATTATTAATAGTTTGATATAAAAATGATACTTAATAACAGATATTTTTTATTGACCTTGTTATTTCAACTATATATATTTTGATAACTAATTTATTAGTCTATAATGTATAATACATTATAATCCCTTAAATAATTATATATATTTTATTTGACAAATATATATTGTATGCGAGGAAAGCGGGTTGATGAAACTCAATATATGAAAATATTCCAAAAGACTTGTCCACACACACACATGGGACTTCTTGGTGCAAGTTATGGAGCTATGAAGGATAGCTCAACTTCCCAAGGTTGGTTCCATGGTTCTCTATCTCACAAGGTCCCTCAAGCCAATGTCTTTGCTCTCATATCACTGAGCAAAGTGACTTAGGGATGACTAATGCAAGAATGAGGGATGTTTTAGATTAATTCTAATATGAATGCATCCTATTTATGCATGTTTCTACAAAATGGATTAAACTAGATTATAAGATGACAAGGTTAGTAGCAATACTATCCTAACATGATATACTAGTTAATAATTTAAGCTAATGATAATAGAAATACTCTAAAATTCATATTAGATTATTTCCTATTACAAAGAGAGGCTAGATTCAAGCTAAAATTGAGCATAAATGAGATACTAAAATATTGGACGATAAAATGGAGGAATAAGAGCTCTATTTATAGTGAAAATAGGGCAATGGATGGTCAAGATTGGAGGAGTTATCAAGGGTCAGGATTGAAAGTTATCAATCCATGTTTACAATTTTCACAAATGAAATGGTGACAATTGTCAACATAAGATTGCTTGAGAGGAGAGGTAGGAAGCATTAAATGCTTGAGGGGACATGATGGTTACCCTAGGGGGTTGGGTTAGGGTTAGGTTAATGGATATTCCTTTTATCCAAGGGATAAATGAATGTGCAAGGGTTAGAGGGATAACCATGGTCAAAGCAATGAATGCTTGATGAGACCCTTGGGTTAGATGAAGGTTAAGTTAGTCAAAAAGTCTCTAACCATGCAAGAGGGTTGAGTTAACCATTAATGGTTTGGAAGACCTTCAAGGTTAAGTTGTTGAAGACCTAAAGCCTTTAATGGTTTTCAAAGACTTTGAAGGTTTGAAAAGTGACTTCCCTTTTCTTAGGGATGTGACAATGATTAGCATAGGATTAGGCTAATTAGAAGGAGTTAGAAGAATCTAGAAGGGATTTAGGCATGCAAGTGGATTTTGTAGGAGAATACAAGTGGGAGGAATTTTGGGATTTTCAATTAAAATAAAATCATTTATTTCAATTAAATGGTGTAATTTACATTTGGATAAATATTTAAATAAATATTAATTAATTTAAATGTGAATGTGAATTTTGGATTTAAATAAATCTTAATTTATTTACATGAGCAAAAGGAAGATAAAACATTAAATGCTTGAAGACTTTGAGGGAAACCATTAAAGGCTTAAGAAGACCCTAGAAAGAAGCCATTAAGTTTGAAGACTTTAAGGGAAACCATTAAAGGCTTAAGAAGACTCTAGAAGGAAGCCATAAAAGTTTGAAGACTTTAAGGGAAACCATTAAAAGCTTAAGAAGACTTTAGAAGGAAGCCATTAAGTTTGAAGACTTTAAGGGAAACCATTAAAGGCTTAAGAAGACTCTAGAAGGAAGCCATTAAGCTTGAAGACTTTAAGGGAAACCATTAAAGGTTTCAAGTGGGTGAGGATAAATAGGATTTTAAATAAATAATTTGGGTATAACTTGTGATCACGCAAACATGGGAAATCACATCTTCAATCTTTACCTGTTTCTTTTTTACATCCTTCAGCATGGATGCAAGGACTTAAAAACTGACCTAAATCTCTAGTAACTTATCAAATGTGTCAAGTGAGAAATCCTGTCTCGTGCAGTGATCCATTAGAGAAAGAAATTCCTATGCAATATCTTCACCAGTAACGAGATTCTGATTGCCATCATTTAAATAACAGGGAAGATCGGCAACTTTGGCAAAAATGAGATCAATCTCATCATCACCTTCCTTCTTCTCTCAGTCCAGTTCTACAATCATTATCCTAACTGTCTCCTTCTTATGAGACAATAATGACAAAATATGGATATACTTTTCCCTTGTAGGAATTACCTTATTTTCAACAAGGACATCTATCCTAAAGTCCTCCATCTTGCTCCAAAGGGTTGTACTTTTCTCAACTTCTTCAATCTTCTACGATAATGAAGTTTTGAGTCCTTGCATTTGACTTTGGATTACTTCAAAATCCGCCAATAGTCCAACTGTTGAACTTAGAAGATGAGAGCCTTCTATCCTTAGCTGTGAAATCCACTCATCCATCACTCGACCCTTGGTTCCTACCTATTCAATTTTCTTTAAAGCTTTAGTGTCCATTGAGGATCCTATGGGCTCAACTTCCTGAGCAGATTGTGTGACCCTTCAGAAGAACATTGGTCAATTGTTCATATTTCTGCTTCAATTCATTCTTCTCATCCCTCTCTTGATTAAATCTTCGTAACAAAGAGTTGAAAGCTGTTTGAGAATCAAACTTAACACTCTCATGTGTTTCCACCTCGAGCTCTATGCTTTGCATGGTGTAATTCTCAGGTCGTATGTTGCTTTTATCTTTATTTAATGATGGCACCATGACCTCAACATACTTTCTCTTAGAAGCCGGGTCTATTAGCACTCGAGATACCGTCTTTGGCTTCTTTGTTCACTTAGGTTTCAGAGGAACCAACTGCTCAAAATCAAACTCATCTGGAGAAATTACCTCTTTTTTCCTCTTAGGGGCCACTACTTCCATCCAAGGTGGTAATTTTGGATTGGCTGATGGAGTAGTAGCTCCTTACTGATCTTCAATTATAATTTCAGGAGCAGGCTGACTAGAGCTCGAAGCAGTTATGAGTGTTGTTGATGGCATCAATGTTGAAGTATCTTGTGGGACACTTATCGATGTTGAAATAGTTGTTGCTATTCAGATCTCTTTAGTTACAGATGGGAGAATTGAAGGCACTATGGATGAAACCTCAGTACCTACCAATGATGGAATTCCTATTGTGATTTTAGTAACAGGTAAGTTCACTGTGGATTGTTCTTCAAATGCCCCTTCCAAGGCTTCATTAAAATCCAACATCATAGATTCAATGGTGGATGAAGGAAAATCATCCAAATTGGAGAGATTGGTTAGTGTGAAAAATTGTTGAGCAACCTCTGACTTCTCCATGCCCATACCTAGATCCCCATCTTGAAAATCCTCATCCTCTTGATCAGAGTCAGAATCAATAGAGTGGACGATCACCTCAGAATGAGTCGATACTTGTGAAGTGATCTGGGCATCAACTCCACCTGAATGTGATGTTTCTTCAACCTGTGCTTCCTCTTGTTGAGGAATTTCACCCTCTTCAATCCCATTCTCTTTTTCAATTTCATTGGTAGGGGACTGTTCTTGCTCATTTGTGACTATCCCCTACACTACTGATGATGACTCACCCTTCTTGGACCCTTTAATTGTAAATTTAATTTTGGGCCCTTTCCCCTTAGATTGTACTATAGGAGCTGAGGATAGTGCTTGTGGATCTTCCTTTCTCTTTGTTCTTGTCTTAGTTGTATCCGTCTTGAAAAATGGGCCATCACTATTATCGTCATCCCCAGAACTAGCAGGCAGCTATTTCATCCTAAAATTCTTCTTTATCAGCCAAGCATCGGTGTTTTCCAGGATGGGAGAAATCCTTTGATTGATGGATTTGCTTTCCTTCTTTGGCCATTACACTAGAGGGAGCGGAGAATCAACAATCTTCTTCTCATAATAGATAGGGTCTATTATGTCATCTATGTCTTCCATGGTCATTGGGATCTTTCCTAAGTCCAAATTTTCAATTTGTTCAAGGGTAAGTCAACTAAAATCCATCCTTCTTATATCTTCCTCATTCTAATAGCCCGCTCATACATCTTCAAACCTATCGACATGGGTATAGTTCCTCTTGATTTTTTTCTTTATGCCATGAAAGTCAAAATTGTTTCATGACTTGAATCTTTTCATAGTATTCCATTGCATTTCTTCCTCCATGTTCTTCGCTTTAGGGTTGGTTAGGACTGAGTACCTATCGATTGACTCTAGGAACTTCAACCCAATCTTATGTGCTTGTGATTTCTTATCATGCACATAAATTAGTTGTCTACACAACTCCATGAGAATGATCTTATCAGAAGGAAACCTTGGTAGAATAAAAGGCTCACCTGAGAAACACCCAATCCGGATGTAAGTGAATGTAGGGAATTGAAGGAAAACACATTCAAAGTAAGATACCCTGTTATAAGAAGCCTCTGATAATCTCTACTTCTATAGGCTCTTATCAAACATGCACTTCCATACAACAAAGAAGGCATGATTAACTCTTCTAAAGTGGCTACCTTGATTCTTGATGGTAAGTTGATCATAATACTCCCAGACAGGCACCAATCTCCTGTCACCCTTGGTAGATAAACCTGGGTATTGCCTCATATAAGCAGCTGCATAAACCAGGTATGAGGTCATGTAAAATTTTAGTGTTACTTTAACCTCCTTCAATTGAGCACAGAGCACATCGTTGATTTGTTCACCCCAATCAATTCTTGCAACCCCTTTCTTGATTATATTCATGTAGTAATGCAACCAGGTTTGAAAGTAATGAGTGTCTTTTAGCCCCTTCACTCTTGACAACATGGTGACCATGTCATTGTACTGCTCATTGAAGTCACTCCTGTGAAAGGACTTGGGCCATCGTGAGGTAGTAGAATGTATGGCAACAAAGAGGTACAGAGTATTGACCACTTTCTTGCATTTAACTTCATTTTTATCATAATACTCTTGAGCACTCTCTTGAGAAATGTCAGCTACCTGTTCAACTAGAGAGCCTTTGAAGACACTATTGAAAAATACACTATCCAGAGTCATGATGACATTATGATCTGCATCCTTCACCTGTCTTGTATTTGGATCAAAGTGATCCACTATTGCAAGTACAAATTTCGGGTCATGCACTGCAACTAGGAAGGATGCATATTTATGCAACTCGGATTTGATCAAATTGGTTAGGCAAGCGAAAGCTTTCTCAATTTGGTTAATGAATTCCTACATACTGACATGTCCAATCTCAGTATCTTTGATCTCCTTGATATTTGAGTCCACTGAACTCTCTGGGTACATATTCAAGTACTTATCATACTTGTACTTCATCTTTTTCATTGATGTTTTACCCGGAGATCAAGATTCCAATTGACTCATGGAAGGCTCAGATTCATCTTGAGGGAGCTTTGACATTAGTGATTACTACATTCAACACTGAGGATTAGCTCTTTTGATAGTTATCATCATCATCATCAAAATCAATTTTTCTTAGTCGGATCGAAAAATCCGACTCAGAACAGGCTTAGGAGTAAAACTGCCAAAAACAGCAGGTCGGGGAAAAAAGTCTAACATGCTCTTTAGAAAATAAAATTCACACATCGGAATTTAAAGTCTTATGTGCAAGGATAAACATATTAATTTGCACACCAGACTTTAAAGTCCAAAGTACAATTTTGGGTAAGTCATCAACACATCAGACTTTAAAGTCTTATGTGCAAACCAGGGAAGATCATTAGCACATCAGATTTTAAAGTTCGGTGTGCAAGTGTAAAAACTTTTGGAAAAACCAACACATCGGACTTTAAAGTCCGATGTGCAGATCAGGGGGAAAACCACTTGATTGACATGTCAAGTTTTAAAACCCAACATGTCAATCATTTTAGCCCCCCTTCGCGTATTAGACTTTAAAGTCTGATATGCGAAGGTTACCCTCTTGCATATCAAACTTTAAAGTCCGATACGTGAAGGGGGGCTAGAATGATTAGCGTGCATATCAAATTTTAAAATCCAATATGCAGGATAAGGGGAACAAAAGGTTGGGAGGGAAATCAGAGTTTAAAATCCGATATGCCCTCTTGAAACACCACCAAGCAAAATCAAAACTAAAAAAATAAAACAAGAGGAACAAAGGGAAAAACGCAAAACAAGAAGAAAAACCCGCAACAAAAAACATTGAACCTACCTTTCCACCAAAATGAGAGGGAAAAATCAATGAAGATGTGACAAATCCACAAGATGGTGAGTGAAAAGGGAGGAAGATATATGCGGAGAGAGAAAAACATAAACAATAATGAAGAAATGAAACACAAAATCAATTAAATAAACCCCATAATTAACAATAAATGCTGCATTAATTACTAACTTCTCAGTGCATGTCGGATTTTAAAGTCTGACATGCAGGCTAAAACCCTTGCAAGTCGGACTTTAAAGTTCGACATGCACTCTCCGGCTAGACAGCCTATAGGTTAGACTTTAAAGTCCGAACTACAGGGGAAGACTACCTGCAGGTCAAACTTTAGTCCGATCTACAAGCTAAAAACCAAACATGTGCACATTGGACTTTAAAGTCCAATGTGCAAAAAATTTTGCAAAGAAAGACCTTGCAGGTCAGACTTTAAAGTTCGACCTACAAGCAAAACTGTAGACTTTGAAAAAACTTAGAAAACACTCAAAATGAAAAACAAAAAGCTAAATGAGCTAACCGACAGAGTCGATCAAGCTATCCCGGAGGTCGTAAGGTATGAAACAGACCAGTTTCGTAGGGTTGCCTCATGATTTTGGCTGTGCAGAAATTGAGGACAACAAGCCTCACAATCAAAACTTTGTTACAATTTTTAGGGTACCAACCCAAGGAGCACCAACCCCTAACTAATTTATGGGCTACAACCCCTGCATCGAGCTACAACTTAGTGATCACAATGATAAATTCAATTACAAAAGTAGTTGTCTTGTTACAAGTGAATCTTGCAACCATTTCATATACCTTACTCTACTACACCGGTACACTTCTCCTGCTTCTCTTATCTGCTATTTCACTTCCTATAAACTCTACCAGCTCACCTCTACTCTCCTTCTACTCTGCTCTTCATCGGTACCACACTCTATCGGTACACTATCTGCCCTCTCTGTAACTCTCTTCACTTCTGCTCTACCAATATAACCACTACTAGTTCTGCACTGCTACCGGTTGGACACTTCAACCTGGTTCTCTCTCACACTTAGTATTTTCTTAGATATTCCTCGAGTACTTGATTGATTTTCTCTCACATACAAAAGTAACACTCAATCACTTCGCAGTAGAAAACTCTTCTTTTATGCGACAACTCTACTCTCTCATCTAGCGGCAACCATCTCTAATTTTGGCTTGCACATTTATAGACGGGTTTTCCTGCCAAAACCCAATTCAAACTTCAGGCGGTTAGGGTTGTCTCATCATCCTCAAGGAAAACCAAATCTAATCAGATCTTGCTCGATCTGATCTCTCTGACAGCCAACTGTACACCTTTGCCATTAACACGCCTTCTTGATCATGGCTTCTATCTTTGGCAATCTGCCTTTTTACCCTGTCGGCTGATCTCTTGGTCAAGCACCGAGATTGGTCTTGACATTTCATTCATCCACCTCAATCTTCTCAATCACTCTTAGTTGTCCTCTAGACCTCAAGCCGCAAACCTCTATAATAGCTCTGCAACATGTCCCGTGATTTGTGGGATGTACCATTAATGTCAACCAACCCTGTAACTACCTCGTCGGTGTTCATACTATGTACTACTACATGCAATTCCACCACCTTGACTCCATGTGGCATTCATGTCGAATAACTACTAGCTTGGATCACCAACCAAACACTCAATCATTGCTTCTCTTTTATGCTAGTATACTAACCCTATCCGTTAAAGCCTCAAATCGGTCTGTCATCAACCTTACACTTTGCTTCTCTTTTGATGGACTACTCAATTGGTCAACACTCTTGATAACCTATCTTATTCACATCTTCATCAGATGGGGTGTCTTCTACATCTTCACCTTGTCCATATTACCAGTTGAATTACATACTGGTAAACACTCTTGATGATACTATGTCATCAATCTTCATCAGACTCCATCTTCAGTTAGGCCACATTCCTCTGTTTGCATCTGCTCAACTTTACCTTCTACTTGAACAACTCAGACCATATCTCAGCTAGTTTGTCAAGTTGACAAACCCATCACTTCTTCTTCTATACTAGCATCTCAACATGCCTTCTTAGTTGGTCCAGTGCATATCCTTGATTTCATCCACTTGAGGCATTCTGGTGGAGTGACACGTAATCATCAACTTTCTACAATGTACTCATGTGGCTTCCCTATTTGTGCAATATATCTTCAAACAGGCACATGTGATCCAGTGTGGGCATGTTCACTATTAATAATTGCTTCTCATGATGACTGCATCTTCATTCGGTGGGAGTTCTGTTGTCCTACAACTTCACGACATACATGTGACCTATTCATTATTCTCCTCCAGTGTTGATGTGATTTAGGTAACATTTTGCCTCTTCCTCACAAACAATAACTCAAGCATCTTGGCCATCATGCTTGTACACTAGTCATGAGCTTTATCGGCTGACAACCACTCACTTGGTTGATCTAACTTCTCCATGTCAACTCATCACTTACTAGTTGACATTCTTTCCTTACTAGCGATATATTATACTAGAACCGATCACCTTACCATTCCATCCATACAAGTTAGGCACTAACTTGTGTACCGGTGACTCCAGTGGTCATTCATCATTACCTTAGTCCTACAACACAAGGTGATATCAAAGATATCTCCACCTATACTCCTCCTTGACAATGTTTTACATACATCACTCATACTGGTAGTCATTCCATACTGGTTGACATCAATGACACCACAACTCCAACAATCTCCCCCTTTGGCATTGATATCAACTCATGTAGTATCCGACATACTACATAATCCTTCTCCCCCTTTCTCTAATCCATGGATTCTCACTACATGTAGTATGTTGTGTACTACAAAATATTTCTCCTAGGGCACTGTCAGAATATCATTCCTCGTATTTACTGGTCACTGACATAATTCTGTCACCCCTTTTGATACCAATTGTTACCTATTATTACATTTTCTCAAGTCACAACACTTGAGATGGAGGTCTTAACCATCAACTGACACTAATTGAGCATGCAAATTTTATACCATTTGTTAAAATACTCAATTGTACAGAGATGTGTCACTGAACACTACTCACCTGTCAGTCAAACTACATCACCTCCCGGTTGATCCCAAATTTCTTTAGGAATCAAATATGGTTGTAATACAAATACAACCAGCCAACTGACAAGTAGGAATCAAATGTGATTGTAATATGAATACAACCAACCAAATGACAGGTAGATACCCCTTACAATGAAATTTTATTGGATATTCCTACTACAACTTTTCATCATCTACACTTTTGGGCAATCAGTGCACTTACTCTTCCAAGTTCAAGCGACTCGGATTTGCATCATAGCCACTTGAACTTCCCTTGAGTCATACATCTCAGGTTCTCAACTCCAATTAGGTCTAATACTGGGGGTTTCAATCATTTCCATGTACTGGTTGATTTTGTGCAAGTGAGATCATCTGATGATCTTTCAGCTTCATTATTTCACCACAACCTATGATATGATCCTGGATGAGCACAATGTCGTACAATGTCATCATCAAGTCATAAATCTAACTGGTTAGCCTCCAAACATGCATGCCTGCATGGTCAACCACTAGGCCAACATATGTCATTTAGATCTTTTCCAATACCACCCGAGACAAGAACCTCAGATTCCATGCTACCGGGGCTATTGCAATGATCTCCAACTTCATTGTCTTACATAACCTGCAAGTACCTATTAGCATTTATGTCGGTAACATCCTGCACATACCGATTTCCTATATCGATCCACTATCACTACCAGAGCACCTTCCTATGACTCCTAACATATTGTGTCACTCTGTATCTGATTCCAATTGATATCTTGTCATTCATTGATACATCTCTAATGATTCATCTTTGATCTGTAGGTGTGTAGTTAAGGTAATCTCTACACACTTTATCATATTTTCTTCATTTATACCGACAACACCTAGTTCTTCCAAGTGTCCTTCTTCCATTGAGGGGGTGAATGATAGATTTAGTGTATTACTCCCCCTAAGATCATACATCTCCTTTAGGCCTTAGGAGATAACACCTATGCAATGAGTGTACAGTGCCAGTCCATGGTCTTCTTCCTCCATACCCGCTTCATCTCATTCATCTTCCCATTTTCAGGCTTGGGAGAAAGTCTTTCCTTCTTTTGCTAATGGGTCCTTCCATTTCCTGATTCTCCATCACAGCCAGAAGTAGTGCTATAGTAGCACACAACATCCATCCCAACTTCATGATTAGGGAATCTCTTGACATACCGGTTTGACCATCTTCTTTTGGTCATTTTTCTGTGACTGGCAATCGAAACCAGTGAACCTCTTGCTCCTATAGGGACATTTCTCCTTTGGTTCCATGCAGGTCTTTGACTTCCATATGCTCTATATCCACCTTTCTACAAAGCATAGTTATACTGGCCTCCATGTGACTGCAGGTTCCTCTTGCTGCACTCAAACTCTCTATGACCAAATCCATTGCAGTTATAACATATAACAATAGATGGATTCTTTTTAGCATAGTCGGGAGAGGGAACATTCATGTATATACTCCTAGATACATTTTTCTCATATGCATGATGTCCATGAGATCCTATATTATTATTTCTAGATCTCTTTCTACATTCCTCTGCCCTATGCCCATAAGCATTACATGCAAAGTAGTAACTGGTAAAGGATGACATATGACTTACAAATTTATTTTTCCATGCATGAGGAGATCTTACTGGTTTACCATCCCCCTTTCTTCTTCTTCTTTGAGAATGGATCCTTGTTTGTCCATTTTGTGCAACTCTTCCATTTGGTCTTTTCTTATCCCATACTTGTTTTGCCCTGTGGGTGGTATCATTTCTTTGTCCTTTGTCGGTAGGAGGTCCTCTTTGTTGTCTTCTCATATTCCTTCTTCCAATGAAGATATCTTCTCCCATCTTCTGTTTACCTTTGGGATCTACATTGTTCCTTCTTCTTGAAGCACTGGTCTTCATTCTTGTCTGTAAGTCTTCACCAGTTGTCCTTAGGTCAACCTTCTTCAGGGGAGCATTTCTGACTATGAAGGTTTGTCCCTTGTTCTCTCCATTTGAGGAGATGAACTAAATGTCATTGTGGGGGATATTCTTGCTAGTGGAGCATTCACCAACACCACTTCCTAAACCTTTAGTGTCCTTGGAATGCTTTTTCTTTTTCAACATTTTGTCCAAGGCATCACTGCTGCCATCAAACTAGATTCTTACCTTGAGCTCATCCTGACACTTCTCAAGGTCATTTCAGAGAAACTCCATTTCTCCAAGCAACTTCTGATATTATTTATCTTTAACTTCTAGCCTAGATTCTAGATCTTTACATCGAAAAATCTTGGTGTTCTTTCCTTGAGACTTCAACTCTGAGATGCATTTCTCAAATTCCTCAAGGCATTTTGTTAGCCGGTTCTGCTCTACTATAGTAACATTCTTGAATAGCTTGTATTCATTTCCCAGATTCTCCATTTCAATTTCCTTGGAGTCCAAGACTGATTTCAAATCATCAGTCAATCTTTTGGTCTCTTCTAGTTGAGTGGTCAATAAACCAACCTTTTGGTCAGATACTTCAAGGTAGGTTCTCAACTGGCTGCAATCCTCATGAACTGATCTTTTGTAGATTTTAAAATTATTTCTAACATTTTGGAGCTCTTCTAGAGCACTTACCAGTTCACACTCAAGATCTATTATGCATCTTCTTCTTCTTCATCATTATTTCTAAATAAAACTTGCCGGCTAGATCTATTTGCCTTTTCTCCTTCTTCTTCTTCTTTTTTAGTGTCGCTGTCAAACAAATGATACTGGTGGGATCTATCTGTATTATCCCCTTTTGATGTGTGAATCTCAATGTCAGTCTTATGAGCCATGAAGAGATGAGTCTCCACATCACCAATGTTGTAGCAACAATCTAAACTATCTCTGTCACCTTCATGTGTATCTTCAACATTGTTCTTCTCACTCTCACAAGCCGATTCAGTGGTGCAGGGTTCATTTCTATAGAGTTTATTTAGTGTATCCCATAGACTTTTATCTATTTTGCATCTGTCAACCTGTGAGGAGACATCATCGGTGAGCCCACTAAATATTGCCTTCATGGCTTCTTCATTGCACAAACATCTTCTTTCTTCTTCAGATCCGGTGGGAGGACTGACATTCCTAGGAAGACCAATGACAACTGACATCCATAAATCGAATCCTAAAGAGGATATGAAGACTTCCATTCTAGAAATCCAAGTAGAATAGTTTGAACCATCAAACATAGGAGTAGGGATTGATACTAAACAAACCATTGTGTCCTTAAGCCAAAATCTACCCAAGTTGGAGAAAGCTTGTTTGACTGGGAACCTAGGCTCTGATACCAATTGTTAGACACAATTCACCACTAAGAGGGGGGGGTGAATCAGTGGTTCTCAACTATTTCCCTTTAACTGACTTATGTAAGTATACCAATTATGGGATATAACACAATGCACACTTACCGGTTAGTGGGGAGACTAATCACAAAAGCATTCACACAAAGGGACATCACATAATGCTAGTATGTACGAGGAAAACCCAAGATGAGAAAAACCTTGGTGAGCAATGTTGCTTGAGTCTACTACTCCAATCTAGCCTTACAATCAAAACTCTGTTACAATGTTTAGGGCACCAACCCAAGGAGCACTAACCCCTGATTTAGGGCACCAACTCAAGGAGTACTGACCCCTAACTAATTTATGGGCTCCAACCCAAAGGAGCTACAACTCAATGATCACAATGATAACTTCAATTACAAAAGTAGTTGTCTTGTTACAAGTGAATCTTGCAACCATTTCATATACCTTAATCTGCCGGTTATATAGCTTCTCTGCTACACCAGTACACTTCTCCTACTGCTCTCATCTACTTTTTCACTGCCGATAAAATCTACTGGTTCACCTCTACTTTCCTTCTTCTCTGTTGGATATCCTCCTCACTTCTCTACTCTTCAATGGTACCATGCTCTGTTGGTCCACTATCTTCTCTCTCTGTAGCTCTCTTCATTTTTGTTCTGTCGGTATAACCACTACCAGTTCTGCACGGCTATCGGTTGAAGGCTTGAACCTGGTTGTCTCTCACACTCAGTCTCTTCTCAAATATTCATTGAGTACTTGAATGATTTTCTCTCACATGTAGAAGTAACACTCAATCAAATTCGCAGTAGAACTCTCTTCTTCTATGCAGTAGCTCTACTCTCTCATCTAGCAGCAATCATCTATAATTTTTGCTTGCACATTTATAGACTGGTTTTCCCACCAAAACCCAATTCAAACTTCAGGAGGTTAGGGTTGCCTCATCATCCTCGAGGAAAACCAAATCCAATTAGATCTTGCTTGATCTGATCTATCTGATAGACAATTGCACACCTCTACCATTAACGCTCCTTCTTGATCATGCCTTCTATGTTTGGCAATCTGCCTTTTTACCCTGTCGGTTGATCTCTTGGTCAAGCACCAAGATTGGTCTTATTGTTTCCTTCATCCACCTTGATCTTTTCAATCACTCTTAGTTGGCTCTTAGTTGTCCTCCAGACCTCAAGCCACAAACCTTTGCAACAACTCTGCAACACGTCCCATGATTTGTGGGATCTACCATTAATATCGACCAACCCTGCAACTCGTCGATGTTCATACCATGTAATACTGCATGCAAGTCCACTACCTTGACACCATGTGGCATTCATGTTGACTAACTACCAGCTTGGATTACCAACCAAACACTCAACTAGTTCTTCTCTTTTCTGCCAGTGTACTAACCCTGTTGGTTAAGCCCTCAAACTGGTCTATCATCAACCTTGCACTTTTCTTCTCTTTTGGTGGACTACTCAATCGGTCAGCACTCTTTCTAACCTATCTTATTGACATCTTCATTAGATGGGGAGTCTTCTACATCTTCACCTTGTCCATATTACCAGTGGACTAATATACCAGTAAGCACTCTTGATGACACTATGTCATCAATCTTCATTAGACTCCATCTTCAGTTAGGCCACATTCCTGTACTTGCATCTGCTCAGCTTTTCCTTCTACTTGAACAACTCATACCATATATTAAGTAGTTTGTCAAGTTGACAAACCCATCACTTCTTCTTTTGTACTAGCATCTTAGCATGCCTTCTCAGTTGGTCCGGTGCATATCCCTAATTTCATGCACTTGAGGCATTCCAGTGGAGTGACACCTAATCATCAAATTTTTGCAATGTACTCATGTGGCTTCCCTATTTGTGCACCATATCTTCAAATAGACACATGTGATCTGGTGTAGGCACATTCACTTTCAGTCATTTCTTCTCATGATGGCTACATCTTCATTCAGTGGGAGTCCTATTGTTCTGCAACTTCACAACATACGTGTGACCTGTTCATTCTTCTCCTCTAGTGTTGATGTGATTTAGGTAACATTCAGCCTCTTCATCACAAACAACCGCTCAAGAATCTTGGCCATCATGCTTGTACACTGGTTATGAGCTTTACCAGATGGTAACCACTCACTTGGTTGATCTGACTTCTCCATGTCAACTCACCACTTACCAGTTGACATACTTTCCTTACTAGTGATATATTGTATCGATACTGGTCACCTTACCATTCCATCCACACAAGTTAGGAACTAACTTGTGTACTGGTGACTCCAGTGGTCATTCATCCTTACCTTACCGGTGTCATGCAACACAAAGTGATATCAAAGATATCTCCACCTATACTCATCCTTGACAGTGTTGCAGATACATCACTCATACTGGTAGTCATTCCATACCGGTTGACATCAATGACAACACAATGCCAATAGGATATCCATTCCTAAGCCATATAAAAAAGGTTAGTGAACCATTTTAAACATTCCTTTTTGTAGTCGAGAATCATGGGTTTGCTATCTGATGCAGACAAAAATTTCTTTTGATGCACTCTTTCACACACATTTCAGTTTATTATTCATTTTTGTCCATCATTTTGTAGGTTTAATGGGGAGCAATAGTCATCATAAACAAAAGGGAAACAAAAAACTCACAATAGAGAAAATTGAAGCATATAGAGAAATAGAGAAAGCCATAGGAAGAAATGATAAGTTATGTTGAATATTGGTCAAGGTGAGGCCACTTCTCCATCCATAAATGTTATTTCAAGTGAAGATGGAATTGAATTTGAAAATGTTGAACATGACATTGAAATTGAAAATGAAAATGAAAATGTTGAAATTGATATTGAAAATGTTGAACATCAAATTGAATATGAAAGTGAACATGTTGTGTTAGAACCCCAAAAATCCTTTTGAAGTCATGAGTTTGAAGTCTACGTCTTTGCCCCTACACTTTTAAAATATTTAATCACTCTTATGAATTTCCATATGTCTCAAGTCTTTCATATATATGTCCCATAAGTTTTGTATTGTTACATTCTTATTTGACCATACATAACCCATGTCAAAGTTGTCATGCTAGCTCAAAGTTACCTTATTACTAGTTCATGCAACCCCACAAGTTTTATTGATAAGAATTATTAGGAAGTTACAGGATGGCGGTAAGAGAAAATGTGTCAAAGTAATGTACCACATTCACACAACCCTTCATATTCAGGTTGATTTCCTTTTGGCGGGGAAACAATAAGAAAGGAGTAAGAGGAAAGATATCTCACTATCCCATGATTTTTCATTGAATATTTTCTTGGCACGTTTGTGTGCTAGCGGCATAAAAAAATTTGTTCTAAGGGATTACCGCTATCTCGCAAACCTAAATGTTTAACTCATGACTCATATGGTGGGGATGTGGTAAAAGGGAAATGTCACTACATGCCCCCATGGTCCTGCAAGAAGCTTGATAATGACATGTAAGTTGTATGTGGGTTGGCAGTAAGGGTGATATATGGTACCATGGTCTTCCAAAGGTAATAACACTGATAGGAAACATAATTGTGGTGTTGTAATAAGAACTGCAACCCCGCAACAAAGAAATATTATCCATTCCATTAAGTTGTGGTGTTGCAGTAGACATAAAAGGTGGTGGAAATTTTTTTCAAGCTGTGTGAAAATCTTAATGAGATTAATTTGGAGTTAAAATTGGAGATTTGAACTAGGAGAGTCGATGAGCTTGGAACAAGGGAAGTAAATGATGAAGTGATATTTATAGCATCCAAGATTCATAACCTAATTCATTTAGTCATTCCACATTTGCAACAAAGATCATTGGAGCTCTTTGAGAACTGGGGAGAGTGGCAAATTAGATTGAAGCTTAGTAACAAGTAAGTTGTCTATGCCACAACTTTTTTAGTTTAAAATTGAAATTGCATTGTTGATTCCATTTGATAGAAGCTAAATAGGGAGATAATCATGTCACAATGCCCCATAAGGTTGATAGTTCGAAACAAAAGGGTGAATCTTCGAACCCTATAGAAAATTGAAAGTCATTTTAGTAGTCTTTGTTGGATATTTTTTCATAATTAGAGGATAAAGGTTCTAGGAAGGTGTTTAGAGATGATTTACAAGGTTGTAGGGATGCCCTAATTCCTATGGATAGGTAGGATTTGTTTTGGTACTTCTATGAAAAATGAGATGGGAAGGTTTCGGTGTCAAACCCATTGAACTTGGACCTTACCAGACTAATTGTGCCAAATGTGTTCATGGATGTTGAGATGATTCAATTTTTGGAAGAACACTACTATCCTATCACTAGGATTGTCAGAATGCCTAGTGGAAACTCTTTGTTAGTTGTGAGAAGGTTAGCTATAGTTGATTGTATCATGTTGAACAAATAGTACATAACAAACATTGATTAGGAAAAATTTAAAGAAGACTATGATAGGTTGAGGAAAACCTATAAGAGGGATGAGTTCCCACTATACATAAAACAAGGTTTCAATAATAGGGTCATGGAAATTATGGGAAATGAGCCATTTTCTATTGATGAATTTCAAATATACTTTCAAAGGACATACTTTGCTTTATGTCAAGTGCTAGGAGAAGATGCAAATGATAAGATGCTAGTTAATCTAATGTATATGGCCATGAGGATACAAAATTTTGAAGTGAATCTTGAGTTTGAATTTGCCTAGAAATTGAAAGGAGAATTCATGAGCAGTTTGTTATGATGAAAGAGAAAAAGGGGTCATGTGATTTCTGACACTACTCACTATTGTCTCATTTGATTTTGTATTAAAATAGTAAACCCTTGGAGAAGATATTGAAACTGGGAATTGAAGATAATATGGGAAATAGGATGTCTGTTCAGTTTTGGTGTTATTCTTGGGATAAAAAGTGTAAAATTAATGACTACATAACATTCCATGATGTGTTTGTTGTCTCAGTAATGAGTTATTTGAAGCAAATATATTGTAATATTGCTTTCTAAACGTATGGAATTAATAAGGCCTCTTGCAATGAAACCTGAAACAGGGCATACACATAATTTTGGAGATTGGTTTTATATGGTTGAGTATGCATTGATCAGGGTGTATGGTTGTCCATAGGCCCCTTATTACTTGTCATTATTTGTATCTCACATAATAGTATTCTTAGAATTTATGTGGTAGATGACATGGATGGAGAAAGAGGTAATGGACAAACAAAAGAAGGGGATATTTCTAGCCCATGTCACTAAATATGCTAAATTTTCCTTTGGATCTGATTTTTTTGAAGAATTGTACAAATATATAAGAACAAATTATTCTTTGAAATTGGGAAAGGAGAGAGTCTGTAACCTTGAGGGTCACATTGATTTTTTGGAACAAAAAATATTGACCAAGATAGGGGTTACACTTGAAGTGTTTCTTGATGAAGATATAATTAGGAATTTTATCACTCTTGATGATATTTTTCAGAGAAAAAGAAAATGGAATATCTTGGTAATATTAGAAGAGGAAAGGAGGAAAAAGGATGCAAGTTTTCTAGAATTCTTTATAGAAGAAAATAACATGCTTAAAAGAATTGATTTGTTATTAGACAACTTTGAATAATTATATGGAAAGTGAATTGGCGATGATCCACTACCCAAATCAGAAAATTTTCTTATAAAGAGACCTAAAGGGGTTGTAATCCATGATGTTTTTAATGTCGTGTATGTTCAAGAGCCTTCACCTAGTCCACCCTCAATGAAAAAACAAAAGAAAGATGACCTTGCACCCTTGGTGTCATATAATGACATCGGGGGGCCAGGTGATATAGATGAGGACATTAGTATCTTGAGAGCTCTAAAAGATAATGAGGGAGTTGATCAGCCCCAAGGATCACTTACAAGGTATGAAGAAGAAGCACATGGACATAAGGCTCTAACTAAAGGAGAAGCATCACCTAAACACCATGAGGATGAGAGGATTGATGCATCTATGAGATTTTTGGAGGATGATGAGTTCATTCAGAAACCTAAATTCAAATATTTTTAGATGAAAATGAAAATGAAGGAATTTGAAGAGAAAAACAATATGAACATGATGGGTGTTGATGAATCTCAACATGATGAGATTTCTTTGTAGACTTTTAAGGAGTTGAGATTTGATGAAATACATGTTACCCTAGATGAGGCTAGGAATATGATGTTGAAAAGAAATATGTTGATCATTCTAGGGATGATAGTGAAACAAAAAGATTTATTGGACCAAGTCATACACCAAGAGGACCCCATGCTAGTTGTAGAATTTGATTTATAATAGGGAATAATTGGGATAGGATAGAATCCTGAAATAAAGACCTTGACTGGATGGGTGATATACAAGAACACATAAACCTAAATTGGTTGATATGGTTGAGGATACTTCTCCCTTGGAGGATACCACAATGACTATGCATTCAACTATGTTTGGTAGGGATGTTGTGAAGAATATGCAACAAAAGCTAGTTGAATATGAAAAAATTCAAGTTGACATGAATAAAGAATAAACAAATTATATATTGAAAATGTTAAATTGAAAAGATCAGTTGAAAAGGGGTGGACCAAATCAAAGTAAAGAAATTGTTCTTCACAAGCATGCAATACCAGATCCCACTAACACTACAATTGATAACAATAAATAGAGTGAAATGAAAAAGAATTATGAAAAGGAAATTGAAGAGTTGAAGAGGATAAATGAGGGCACTAGACAAGGAGTGTCAAAACAAATTATTTTTTATATTTGAGAAGGTGTTAATACACAGGGTGAAATGTATCATTAATAAGCTTGAGGATATGTACAAAGGATATGAATAATTGTTGAATATGTTGGAAAATATTGAGGAAAACAAGCCTATATTGGAATCATGATTCAAAAGGTGGTAGCCTGTGCACCATACCTTGATCACTATGTGCAAAGTGCTTCAAAGGAACTCAAATTCCCCTCCTACTATCAAGATAACATAAATAATGGTGAAGATAGTGATTGATGAACTCAAGTATATTTATATAGAAGAGCCTAAAATAAAGGCTAAAATTGATTTGTTTCATACATTTAAGCACTAGACTATCCCACCAATTTTTGATCACGATAGACATGTCAAATACTTTGATGACTAGAAGAGTGAATTTGATCAAATGATTCTAGAAATTCTTTCACATATGCAAGAAGAAAAGGATGTTAGTGTTAAGAGCCTCAATCTCTTCCTTGATAGGATAATTACATTGGATAATGAATATACAAGATTCATCTTTTAAGTGCATGGGATCACATATTAAAAGTGGAAGGATCACTTGGCAAATGTTCTAGAGGTTAAAAAATATAAGTGGCCCAGTGATTATGATGTGTACCAATGGAAGAATCTATATTTGAAGCCAATAGAGAAATGATGTAGTGCAATAGAAACTAGTGACCATAGTAACACACTCTAACTTTTAGAATAACCTTGCCAAGCCAATAGAGTCATGAGTTACTACTCAAATTATGAAGATACAGAGTTATGTTCATGTTGGATATTGTTGAGAACAATGTTTTGTCATTGATGTCAACATATTCCTATGCTCCAGTGTTGTAGAGAGTTGTTGGTTGTTTCAGTTGGTATACTGTAGATGTTCTCATGTGGATTTGTGGTTTCAGTAATGAAGTATCTCTAGTTGATTTAGTGTTGATTTCATGATGATATGTGGTGATTTGACCAGGTTTTGGATTTTGGTATGAGGGTCGGTTTTTCAGTGTTCTATGTTGCAATGTTTTGGTATTTGATCCGTTGTGCTCCAAAATTATTATATCTTGAGTTTTTCCTTTGGAAGAGTGTTTGGGATGTTTGTGTGTGTCCTCAATTCAGATGGTTTGTGATTCGATGCTCTGAAAGGTCTTTCTAGTTCCAGTTGTTGTTATTGAAGTATTCTTGAGAATTAGCATGTTAATTGATGAAGATTTGATTAAATGGTGTTGGTGCAACTATTGCAGATGGTTCTAAAATGCTTGTTGGTGTTTCCTAATTGTGTCCTATTTGTTTTGTTGCTCCATATTGGTCATTGTGCATGTAATTGAAGATCTTATGGGTTCAGTGATGTTCCTCATGTTATGCGACATTTTTGGTGGTGTAGCGTGTTGTAGATGATCTTGGTGAGATGTTTGGTGGTGTGGTGTGTTTGAGGATTTATTTGGGTCCATGCTATGTTTTCATGGCATTGTATTGGTTCAGTGGTCTAATTGTGTATCATGTGATGTAATTTTGTCATTAGGCCTTGAGGGTTGAGCCGACCTTGTAGTCAAGGCTGATGATATGTATAAATGGGTGTCATATTCATGTAATTTAGGTGTCAGTGTCATGTCTTCATTATCAGAGATTTGTGTATGTGCAATTAAGATAATTTATCATTCGGTGAGAAATTTAGAGCAAAGTGTATTGTAGGGTAGACACAAGTTCTTAATCGAAACTGTCATCAAGAATTTGGAGATGCTATCTTTTTTAGGTCATCTAATCTAGACTATTGTCCAAAGGTTTTTATAAGTCAATGAGACTTCTTGTAAGGTAGTGAGCCTTCCCTTTAAGTTTTATGCTTTTGGGTTTCTTAGTTGACCAGTGAGCTCTAGGTAGTGAGCTTGAATGCATGTGCATTCCCCATTGTAATATTTCATTTACTCCTAATAGGGTATCATCTCATTGTGGGTAGGTTCCCCTCGTGGTTTTTCCCTTAACCGGTTTTTTCACGTTAAAACCTTGGTGTTATTACTGTTATTGTGCTTATCTATATTGTTACAACAGTTAATCAAATTTGAATTTTTGCTTAACTTGTTTATGATGAATAATAATGAACAGTAAATACCTAATGGTGAATCAGTATAGACAAAAACTTCCTTAAACAACTTAAATTGCAAGGACTACACTAACTGGCAAACAATATCACTGATCTAAATCAAGGTACTACTAGTAAAACATAGTATGACTGTGAAAGACATAAACCAGTATCATCTAGATCTCAAAACCTAATATCTCATCTCAACTTCACCCATATGCTTAAGCAAGTAAAACATTAGAAATACAATGACGATTGGATCATCTTGCATTACCGCTTAACAAAAAACACTAAAACATCACATGAAAAAGTATCACACATAACACATTGATTTTTCATGTGGAAACCCAACTGGAAAAAAAAACCATGGTGGGGATGAATACCCACAAGTTGTTCTTGAACTCTTTTGAAGTTCGCTCTATTAGGAGCTAGTTCGGTTAAAGACTTTACAACAGGTTCTGCTAGGAACCAATCCTGCTAGGGATCACCTAGTTAAGGGATGGCTAAATACACAGTTAGAGGTGAAAACCTTGTTAAAGGTTACCTTGTAAGAGGATTTAAAGAACTCAATGATTTTGAGTCACCTTGTTAAAGGATTTACAAAAATCCTATTAAAGCTACTCTGTAAAGGGATTTTCCAACTGCTGAAATGGTTAGAAGTCAACAGGTAATACACTGATATGATAACAGCACTTAATGCCAAGGCAAATCCGCTTCAAATCCTTTACATCTACAATCACACTCTTCAAATCTCTACTCACTACTCTGGTCTGGCAAGAATCACTTCACACACATTCATTTGCCAACAATCTCAAATGAAAATCATCATCAACCTTATAGACAACAATTAGGTCAGTAGCCAAAACCTAAAACCCTAAGCATCTAGGTTAACAATACAGTCGGTCCAATCTTGACCATTCAAACACATTACATAGAGTAAAACAATGTTGAACAAATCTCAAGACATTCTCCATTGTTCGTTCTTCACTGCTTCTGGAAGCTGATAACCCATCAACATTCTCTATCGTTTACTAAGATTTTGCACATTCTCGAGGTAGATAGAATCAATCTTCTTCATGCAAGATCCTCAAGGAAATTATTCACTCGCATAAGGCTAATGTGGCAACACAATCTAATCTTCATTTCAATGCTACCTCATCATCGGATGTCATCAATTGAATCACATAGGCTTAGAATGCATCAACCAAAAACCCTGAAGTTGAGACTACCAACCGATAGTCATATCAAATGAAACCCCGATACAAACTTTGCATATATCGGTTCACACTCCAACATACCGGTTCACCTTTTCACATATGCCGGTTCATACCATCATACCGGTTCACTTCATACCATCATACCGATTCTCTTGCCAGTTTGCATTCTTCAATATACCAGTTCAAACTCTAGCATGTTGACATCAATGACAACATACAATCCCAGAATGTCATCAAACTCTATAAATATGCCAACAATCTCCCCCTTTGGCATTGTTGGCAATACACAAAGATCTCAACATCTTCTTCAATATTATATGTCTTCAATACTATAGATATCTTCTTTGCTTCACATCTTCTCCCCCTTTGACAACAATGCCAAAGTGGAGGCATAAACATCCATGATCTACTATGCTTCTCCCCCTGAGTAGTAGCATCCTTCAACACACCAATCCTAAAAATATTTGACAATGCAATACCTAACTAATGTGGAGCGCATACCTTTAGTTCACCTCTTCAAGGGGAAACACCCCTAATTCACCTCTTAAATAGGTAAATGTAGCCTTCGGTAGAGGCTTGGTGAAAATATCTTCTAACTGCTCCTTACTGGAAACATGCTCCAAGACAACCTATTTGTTCTGAACTTTCTCCCTCAAGAAATGATACTTGAGCTTGTAGTGCTTGGTTCTAGCATGTAATACTGGATTCTTGGAAATATTAATTGCACTTGTGTTGTCACAAAATATACTCACCGGTTCAGATACAGGGACTTTGAAACCACTTAATACATGCTTCATCCAAATTGTCTAAGTGCAGTTCATAAATGCTGCTACATATTCTGCTTCTGCTATGGACTAAGAGATACAACTCTACTTCTTACTCATCCATGAGACTAGTCTACCACCAAGAAATAATGCACCACCGGTTGTGCTCTTCTAGTTGTCCACATTACCAGCCCAATCGACATTGGTTAATACTTTGAGATTGAAATCATTATTGTATGGATACCACTATCCATAATCTGTAGTTCCCTTCAGATATCTAAGAATTTGCTTGACTGCTACCAAGTGGGATTCTCTTGGACTTTTTTGGAAACTTGCAGCAATACCCACCGCATGTGCAATATTCAGTCTGCTATGTACTACATAGTGCAACTTACCAATCATTGACTGGTATTACTTCTCATTCACCAACTTTGATTTACCCTATTTTGACAATTTACAACCGGTCATCATAGGTGTACCAACCGGTTTGCTGTCTTCCATGCCAAAGGTCTTCAACACCTCTTTGACATACTTAGACTAAGTGATAAAGATACCATCTTTCATTTGTTCAATCTGTAGTACAATGAAGAACTTAATCTCTCCGATTAGTGACATCTCAAATTCCTTCTTCATCTCATCTACAAACGCATGGCTCATCTTGTCATTTCCACCAAAAATTATTTCATCAACAAACACTTCACAGATCGGAATCATATCTCCTTCTGACTTCAGATAGATATTGTTGTCTTCACTTGTTATTTTAAATCCAATCTTCACAAGATCAGAGTGTAAATGTTCATACCATGCTCTACATGCTTCCTTCAATCCATACAAGGCTTTATGTAGCCTACATGCCATATCACTATCTTTTGATAGGGAAAACCCATCTAGTTGCTCTATATACACTTTCTCTTCAAGTATTCCATTCAAGAATGCAGATTTTACATCCATCTAATACACTTTGAATCCCTTGAAGGATGCATATGCAAGAAGCATTTGAACTCCTTCCAATATAGCTACTAGAGCAAAGGTTTCTCTATAGTCTTCTCGTTCTTATTGAGCATACCCCTTACATAGCAATCTTTCTTTGTTTCTTACCATTGTACCATATTCATTCAACTTGTTTCTAAAAACCCATTTGGTGACAATAACATTTTTATGCTCGGGTCTAGGTACCAAAGACCATGTACCATTCTTTTCTATCTGGTCAAGATCTTCTTCCGTAGCCTTAATCCAGTCTTCATCTTTGTGTGCCTCTTTAAATGTTTTGGGCTCAAATTCAGAAATCATGCAAGAATTCTCTTTGACCTTTCTTCTTGTAAGAATTCCTGCATCCTTATCTCCTATGATCTTCTTTGGATCATGATGCAGCTTTACATACCTAGGAATGATCTTGGTTGATTCCTCTTTCTTTTCCTCTTCATCCTCATCTTCATCTTGATCTACATCAGCATCTACTGGTGTGGGAGCACTGTTACTTGTACTTGATTGTTTTGTAACCGGTTCCGAGAAGGTTACATCCAATTCATCTACTGCTCGCTCACTATTGATTTCCTTAGGTTTCTCAATGGTCTCATCAATTATAACATTGATACTTTCAAAAATTCTCTGAGTCCTATTGTTAAAGCACTTGAGAGCTTTGCTCTTGGTGGAATACCCTAGGAATATTCCCTCATCATATTTTGCATCAAACTTGCTCTGGTATTCACTTCTCTTGATATAACACATGCTACCAAACACTCTAAAGTAGCTCACTACTGGAGTCTTACCGGTCCAATACTCATAAGGAGTTTTATCCTTACCTTTCTTGATGAGTACTCGGTTCATAGTGTAGACTGTAGTGCTCACCGCTTCTCTCCAAAAAGTGTGAGCAACCTTCCCTTGAATCAACATCATTCTAGTAGCTTCAACTACAATCTGGTTGTTCCTTTCTGCTAGGCCATTCTGCTGTGGAGTCCGGGGGGCAGACATTTGCCTCTTGATGCCATTCTCTTCACAATACTTATTGAATTCTTTAGAAGTGAACTCACCTCCTTGGTCGGTTCTAAGGCATTTAATCCTCTTACCACTTTCCTTTTCAACTAGTGCTATGAAGGCTTTAAACTTTCCAAAAGCTTCAGACTTATCTTTCAAGAATGTGACCCACATCATTCTTGAGAAATCATCAGTAAGAGTCATAAAGTATCTATCTCCCTTAACACTCCTAGTTTTCATAGGACCACACAAATCAGTGTGCACAAGATCAAGTAAATTATTTGCTGTGAAAGATTTACCTTTGAAGGTTGAGGAAGACATTTTCCCTAGTTGACATTCTCTGCACAAAGGATTCTCCGGTTTGTTCAGCACAGGCAATCCTCTAACTGCCTTGATCTTACTAGCCTTCACAATATTATCAAAATTTACGTGGTAGAGTCTCCTATGCCATATCCAACTATCATCAAACTTATCCATTAGACATTGACTGATATTTATATTTAACTGAAATAAGTTACCTTTGGTCTGCATACCAGTGGCCATCAGTTCACCACTCTTTCCTTTTATTTTGCACACTCCATCTTTGAATTCTAGAGTGAGTCCTTTATCATTCAGCTGAGCAACACTCAAAAGGTTATGCTTGAGACCTTCTACCCAATACACATTATCAACACTACTCTTTCCATTTAGAGAGTTGGACCCTTTGCCTTTTAACATACATGGTGCATCATTACCAAATCGGACTACACCTCCATCATACTCTTCCAGAGACAAAAACTTTCTCCGGTCACTAGTCATGTGGTGAAAACATCCACTCATTAGAATTATCAAAGTGGGAGATGAGAGCATTCTTGTCTGACACATCTTCCTTAATAGCTACAAACACTAGGTCCTTGCTTTCTTTATCTCCTGATTCATTATCAGTGACACCTTCATTGACTACAATAATACAGTTCTCCTATTTCCTCCTTTGAACTTTTTTAAACTTCTCCGGTTTGTCCTTATTATCACTGTTGGGGTAGTTGACAACAATCTATCCTATCCTATTGCAAGAAAAACATTTCAAAGGGAGCTCACCTCTGCATTTTCCAGTTCCCTTAGGAAGTCTCTTGGCAAGAAGAGCTTCAAAATCCATCAGGATCTCCTCATCATCCATATCCCTTCTTTGTCTAGGTTCACAACTAGTACCAACCTCTTTTCCATTTTTGGATAATGCAGCAAATTCTCTAACGGCTAAATTAGTCTTTTGCACACTGCCATCATAACTGTTTAGCTCATATGCGATCAACTTAGCAATGATGGAATCTAGGGATACCTTTGTCTTGTAAATAGATCTCAACTCCTGAATAGCGGCAACCCTTATTGCATAGACCGGTAATAATGATCTCAAAACTTTGCTAACAATGGTGGAATCATCCATTGCACCTCCTGCACTCTTGATGTCTCCAACAATAGTGTTAATCCTTATCTCGTATTGTTGAATGGTCTCTACTTCAACCATCCGCATGTCTTCAAATTTTCCTCTACGACTTTCTTCCTTAGCCTGCTTCACATGCTCATCAACACCATAGATAGACTCTAGAGTATCCCATACATCTTTGGGATTGTCTTTATCCTGAACATCTATAAACTCAATATCAGATAGACTATTGATAAGAGCTTCCATGACTTTCCCATTCTCTTGAATTTCTCTTCTTTGATCATCAGTGAGAGGACTGGTAGGGACAACATAAGAATTCTCAACATAGTTCCAGTGTTGAGCACCCATGATTTTAATGTAAATCTTCATTCTATCCTTCCATATCTTAAAGTTATCTCTGTTGAACTTAGGACCTTCCCTCTTCATCATTAGAATAAGATCTTTTCCTCAAGCGGTTAAGCTTATAACACAAAGGACCTAGAGGATGCTTTGATACCAATTGATGAATATTGATGAACAGTAAATACCCAATAGATACTGAGAGGGAGAGGTGAATTAGTATAGACAAAACTTCCTTAAACAACTTAAACTACAAGGACTGCACTAATTGTAAAACAGTATCACCAATCTAAAACAAGGCACTATCGGTAAAACACAATATGAGTGTGAAAGACATAAACCGGTAACATCTAGATCTTATCAAAACCTAATATCTCATCTCAACTTTACCCATATGCTTAAGAAAGTAAAACATAAAAAATACAATGACCATTGGATCAACTTGCATTACCGCTTAATAGAAAACACTAAAACATCACACATAAAACACTAATTTTTCACGTGGAAACCCAATTGGGAAAAAAAACCATGGTGGGGATGAATACCCATAGGTTGTTCTTGAAATCTTTTGAATTTCTCTCTGTTAGGAGCTTAGTCTAGTTAAAGACTTTACAACAGGTTCTGCTAGGAACCGATCTTGCTATGGATCACCTGGTTAAGGGATGGCTAAATACCCGGTTAGAGGTTAAAACCCTATTAAAGGTTACCTTGTAAGAGGATTTAAAGAACTAAATGATTCTGAGTCACCCTGTTAAAGGATTTACAAAAATCTTGTTAAAGCTACTCGGTAAAGGGATTTTCCAACTGCTAAAATGGTTAGAAGTCAACAGGTAATACATTGATCTGAAAACAACACTAAATTCCAAGGTAGATCTGCTTCAGTTCCTTTACATCTGCAATCACATTCTGCAAATCTCTACTCACTGCTCTAGTTTGGCAAGAATCACTTCACACACATTCATTTGCCAACAATCTCAAATGAAAATCATCATTGATCTTATAGACAACAATTAGGTCGGTAGCCAGAACCTAAAACCCTAAGCATCTAGGTTAACAATACAGTCGGTCCAATCCTGACCGTTCAAACACATTACATAGAGTAAAATAATCTTGAACAAATCTCAAGATGTTCTCCATCATTTTTTCTTCACCGCTTCTAGAAGCTAATAACCCATCACGCATTCTCCACCATTTACTAATATTTTGTACATTCCTGAGGTAGATAGAATCAATCTTCTTCATGCAAGATCCTCAAGGAAATTCTTCACGTGTACGAGGCTGACGTGGCAACATGATCTAATATTCATTTCTATGCTACTTCCTCACAGGATGTCGTCAGTCGAATCACACAGGCTTGGAATGCATCAACCAAAAACCTTGAAGTTGAGACTACCAATCGATAGTTATATTAAATGAAACCCCGATAAAAACTTTGCATATACCGGTTCACACTCCAACATACCGGTTCACCTTTTTGCATATATCGGTTCATACCATCATACCGGTTCACTTCATACCATCATACCGGTTCTCTTGCTAGTTTGTATTCTTCAATATACCAGTTCAAACTCCAGCATATTGACATCAATGACAACATACAATCCCAACATGTCATCAAACTCTACAAATATGCCAATAGTTTAATCAGATGAAAACTCATTCACCCCCCCCCCTCTTAGTTTTCTTGCATTGTTGTTGCCAATAATTTGTATTAGAGCTAAGTTCCTTGGTAGGAGCCTAATAGCTTGAGGGATATCCGAGAAGGTGTCTTAATGGATTCTAGTGGTCTTAGACATCAGTAACTTGTTGCACTTGATGATCTTGATCAGTCTACAACTAAAGTATGGCCATTGAAAACAAACCTTAAGGATGCTGAAATTTCATTCAAACACTAAAAGAGAAACTGAGTAAGTCCAAGGAATAGAGGAAAGAACTTATTGATCAGCTTCGGGAGAAAGAAATTCAATGCATTGAAGAAGTAGCCCTGAAGGAGAAGATAGAAGAATGTGAAAATCTTGTTGAAGATAATGTTGTCCTAAAACATGAGATGGAGTCTATAGTCATGAAGTTGACAAAGGAGATTGAGACTAGAAAGAAGAATGAAGAGAACCTTACTCAATCCTTGAATGATATATTTGATAAGTGTAGTAGACTTAATTATGAGAATTGTTAGATGAAACTTGAACTATTAGAATCTAACAACAACAAATTAGAGCTTGAAAGACAAGCTATTATTCTTAGGGATGAACTTGCTACTGCTAATGAGTATAAGGAAAATTTCAAGATAAGCTCAACTAAGCTTGATGAGATGTTTGAAAGTCAGAAGAATGCTAATAGTACAAGTGGTCTTGGATTTGAAGAAGGTGGAAGCTTTGGATCTGATCATGGTGAAATCAAGTCATCTTGGTAGAAGAACAATTTAAGAAGGCCTTTGGTAAGGCAACCTAATGCTTATAAGTTTAATGGTAATTATTTTGTTTGCAATAAAATTGGTCATTAAGCTAGTCCGTGCAGAAATAGAGTGAATCCTAATGGTCCATCCTTTTCTAGTCAATGTTGTAAATGCAATAAGTATGGTCATAAGGCAATTGAATGCAGAAATATGGTGAAAAATTTTCAAAATAGAAGAAATGTTAGATGTTATCCTTGTGGTATGTCTGGCAATGTCGCTAATCAATGTAGATCAAGGAGAAACCAGATTAATTTCAGGCCTATGCAAGGAAATATTGTTTTTTATGCTTGCAACAAATCCAATCATATTGCTAAATATTGCAAAAGCAAGGTTATGAACAAGAATTCTTCGACAGACAAGAAAAAATCCAATGATAAGGGTAAAACGAAGGTTGAAGAAATCAAAGAGAAGTACAAGAAGAAATGGGTCAAGAAGAGTGAATTTGAGGTAGGAAATGGTCCATGCCTGATTCCGGTGCTAGAACCTCATCCGGTAACTGAGTTAAGGCATTTAGCCTTGGGGGAAGTTTTCATGAGAATTTTATAAACCCCCTATTGGAGATCTGTGTCTATTTCTGGTAGGTTGTAGATGTATATTTCATGCTTCGGAAAGAATTCTGGAAGGTTCTAATCTAATTTGATGATCCACAGATGATCTCTATGTAATGCAGGGTTTCTAGAAGGTTTAGAGTAAAATCTATTTAAAGTGTCAGATGGTTAAGTGTGTGGGAGATATGAAGGTACTTCTCTTACTTTTGGTTTCTATAGAGACGCATCTGAGAAAGTCCTATGAGAGATTTCAAGCTATCTAGACTGTTACTACTTATCAAGTTGCCATTAGTCTTATGATCAAAGTTATTCTATATACTCTAGTCGGTTAACTCTACCGAAATATTCAGTCGGTTTGCACAGAGCAATTGGTAATAGAAGAAACTAGTCACAGAGCTCAGTATGCACCGAGCTGTCTACCGAGTATCATTCCATGTTTACCGAGCAACAAAGATGACACACCGAGTTGATATACACCGAGTGAAACATGTTACCAGATTCATTGAACCTGGACATACATATGGAAATGTGTTACAAGATCAAGAAACATAGAACCGTTATCACATTGGAAATTGCACTTAAACATTGTTTATGATTTCGAGGTCATCTAACCAATGAAATATTTTGCATGGTTATTCATTCAATAAAACATGTTTGTAAGATCAAAGCAATGAATGGATCACCGACATAAGAGATCTATTTATACAAAATGGATTGAGATCAAACATATACATGTAGAAAGGAAGATATAGAAATATATGAAGCAAGACATGTGAAAGCACTAAGTGTTATGACTGTTACAGAGACACAGAGGTCACTGAGAAGGATTTCAAAGAATAGTCGAAGAACAGAGTAAATAGAAGGGTTTACTGAGTTACTATATGGGTTACCAAGGTATGCTATAAGAAAGGTAATCTTATCTGAGCACATAGAATCTGCTATAACATATCAGATGTAAAGTTGTAGATATTTGTAATGATTTTATTGTAATATTTTGAAATTGTAGGAGAAACCTTTAATAGGGTAAAAGACTCTAACCAAGTCTATAAATTGTAAAGCCTCTAACCAGGTGCAACATTTAGATTAAGTGTTGTTAAATCCTTTAGCAAGATAGATCTAACAGATCTTGATACTCCTAATAGGGTAAGCTATTAGAATAGCTAAACATGTAGCTCTAATCGAGCACCCTTTATTATTGTAGTAGTGAAGTTGTGGGTGCCATCCCCACCATAGTTTTTCTCTCTAACCAAGAGTTTTTGCATAACCAAAATATAAGTGTTATGGAGTGAATCATGTATGATTGTTATTTATTTGGTTTAGCATTATATTATGTTACTACACTGTTCAGTTTATGCTTAACAATAAAGTTATTGGTGAAGAAAAGTTTTGAAGTACTGATTCACCCCTCCCCTCTTAGTACATTAGCTTTCCATATTGGGCCTAACAATTGGTATCAGAGCTTTAATCTTGGAAAAGGGTTTAACTGCCTAAAGAGAAAGATCTCATCAATGGAAGGCTATAAACAATCTCGGAGGATTGTGTATCTACAAGAAGAGTTGGATCATGCTAATCAAGTGATTGCAGACATGCGAAGGCAAATGCAAAAATCTCTGACAGTGAGAAGAAGATTATTTGATGATTTTTAGGACTCTCAAGAGTTAGTGGAACAAATAGAGACATCATCTGAGAACAATATGTTTGAAGAGACTGAAGAAATGATTGAAGTATTGAGAGAAAAGAACAAAGCACTGGCTGATCAACTAAAAGCAATGAAAAGAGAACATGAGCATTTCAGCACATAGATGGTTGAAAATCTTGATGTATTAAGGATAGCTAAGGATAAAGCAAGAGATCTAGAAAGAGAGAAACATCAACTTGAAGCCTTACTATCTGAAAAGAATGATGAAATCACAAGATTGACTGGGATTCAACAAAACCTATCAGATCAACTAGGTTATGTACATCATGAAGCAAATTTGAAAGATGATGAGAATCAAGCATTGAAACTTGAAGTATTAAGGTTGACCAATAAACTTGAAACAGAGAAGAAATCCAAAGAATCACTGAAGAAGAGTTATGAAGCATCAACGATGTTGGATAAGCAACTGAATACAAGACGACCCAACAAAGATGCAGGACTCGGTTACAAAGGAAAAGACTCTACCGAGAAAGGAATTCATACTACCGAGAGAGGAGAATCATCAAAGCAAGCTGGAATCAAGAAGAACATGAAAAGAAAGAAGCCTATTTGCAACTACTATGGAAATCAAGGTCACACTACCAACATGTGCCAAATCAGAAAAGGTAAGCAACTGAATGTCACTAAGTCAAATGGTTATTGTTATAATTGCAATAAATATGGTCACACATCTAACCAATGTAGGACAAAGTCTATCAACAACTATAAGAATGCAAAATTCAAATGGTTTTGTAAAAACTACAATAGATATGGACATATTACCAAGAAGTGTTGGTTTAAGGAAAATAACTATATGTGGTATGTACACTGAGCAAATCCTAGAGGCTACCAAACTCACACAGATCCTTACTGACAATATTCTACAGTACCATGGGATTACAATACAAGGATATGGTGTGAATGTTCTGGAAGATATGGACACATAAGGGCCAACTACTTTATAAGGTTTGGGATGAACAACCAAAGATCATGGAGAAATCCTGGTATGGCATGTTTTCATTGTCACAAAATTGGACACTCAGTTGGAGATTGCAGAGATCAACCTAGAGGAGACACTGAAGAAATAAAAGAAAAATTAAAGATGATTTGGAAAAAGAAGGAAATTGTGTCAAATGAAGAAAGCACCTTACCTACTGAGTTAGGTGCACCTATTCCAAATTAATCGATAAAGGTATGAAGGGACTGCATTCTCTCAAAGTTAAATATTAACAGTTCCTACTTTATTATGTACTTAATTCAAAATCTACATAGTTAAGATGTAGTAGTAAGTTTGAAATTCTATCAAAGTCTTTTGGAGCATTATACAGGAAATCTGTCAAGTCGGTGAATACAGGAAGCCTGTCAAGTCGGTATATGAAGGAAGTTTGGTTACTCAGTTAAAGCGCAAAACAAAGGAAAGAAACTTTAGTGGAATTGAGTGCATTTAATGCTTTTGACCTAACCTGCATGGAGCCCAATAAGGTATATTGTGTACTTAAAGCATTTACACGGTCATTTTTCACTCACCAAGTTTTCAAGAGAGCAGAGCAAGCGAGTCAAAGGTGATCAAACCTCCTACAAAGCAAAATTCAAGGTATTTACATCAATCTCAATGCATTATTAAGCTGGTTTACTAATCTTATCAAGTTGTCATTATCTGCTTAGTGTGAAGCATCTACCGTTTGAAAATCTTCAAACCCTAAGGATCTTTTGTTAGTTTTTATCTGAAATCTACAAATGGCACCTAAGATCCAAGATCCCATCGTTGTTAAGAATGTTGAAAAGCCCTCACTAAAATACTCTTTAAATACCAAAGTTGCATCTAAACCGGATGACAAAACTGCATTTTCACTCATCCCAGATAGAGTTTATTAGTCGAGGATGTGAGATTCTTCACCAAATGTCATGTTGAAGAACTCGGTCATATTGAAATCAAGGACACATATGATGAACTATGCACTGATGGTAAAATGGATAGCAAGTATGAGCACATTAAGATCAAGGGATTAACTAAAGCCCTAACCTATCCCCATGTGTTCAAACCCCAGTGGGTCAAGTTTGTTCTAAGCAGCGTCCACGATGATTTCATGTGGTTAGAAGAGAAACCGTTTAAGATTACCAAGGAAATCATTCATCTGATCACTAGTTACCCTATTTATGATCATGCTCAAGCTTAGAAGATGATATCACAAAAAGAATTGGTCAGTTTAACCGAAGTAGAATTAGATTGCAGAGGACTGAAATTGAAAAATGTCACTGATGCAAAATTAAAGTTTGCCATTAGAGTAATAGGTTACTGTTTCTTCCAATCGGCAAGGGAAAACAGTGTACCCTATGCAACAGTAGACCTAGCATACAAAATTGTGAAAAAGGGAATGAAAATTGATCTATGTGAGGTGTTGCTGAAAAACCTGTTTGAGAATCTGAACACCATTAGGAAGCTGAAGAAGAACAACTCGGCTAATACACTAAAGTTTGGATCACTACTTGTATGCATGTTTTTCTATTTTGAAAAATTCTTTCCATCAGTCGGTAAAGTTGTTTGGGAACTACACCAACCAATCACCCATCAGATCAATGACTTCATTAAGAAGCTAGGAGATAATTTTAATGATATTATGGATGATTACTTCAGTAAATTTCAAGAGAAAATGCATAACAAGTACCAGATTCCACCCAAGCTAGTAGAAAAATACAAAGATGACATATGTTTTGAATTAGACACTGATTACTGTTATGTGAATGTTGTGGAACCAAGAGCTCAATCTTTGCCACCTATGGGTTACAAGATTGATTTCAACATCACACAACAGAAAATTGATGCATTTCTTACACTACCAAGGCATACTACTGAGCTGAGGTATGGAACCTATGAAGAAGTGAAGGCAAAAGTAAAAATGAGCATTGTAGTACCCAAAGCTACAAGAAAGGCAACAAAGATGATAAAGGCATTATCGGAGAAATTCAGAGAAGATTCTTCCTCTACACTTGTCAAAGGCCCTTTAGCTATTACCGAAGAGGAATCTGAAGCCCAAGAGGCAGCTATAACACTGAGCACCGAATTGCCTAAGAGAAAAGTGTTGAAAAGAAAGAAACAAGACACATCAAAGGCCTCACCGACCCCTCTTGCTAAGCGACCTAATACAAGAGCATCTGAAGCTTCACCGAGTAAGAAAACAAAGAGTGTTACTACTCCTAAGGTAACAAAGACTTACAAGAAATCTACTCGGAGACTCATTCTGGCAAAGGAGTCTAGTGATACAGAATTTGAGGATGCAAGCAAATTTCAGATTATGAAAAGCAAGAAGGTAAATGTACATAGTGTTGAAAACTTTTGTGCTAATCTGAAGGAATATGGTGGATTTGGATCCTTCAGATATGTTAAGTATGAAACCGGAAATGATGATGAAAAGAGACAAATTGAAGAAGCTGTCATTTGCACACTTCTAAAATTTTGATTGGTCCCATTAGAAGTCTCTAATTCTCTTCCAAAAGAATTATATGCACATATTGATAACAGATGGCAATATGCCCTGGACTTGGAGAAACAAATCAGAGAAAGAAGCCTAGTACATCTCTTTCCTGATATGTCTGTAGCTAAAATAAAAGAACATCTGACAACCTACCACACAAAGTTCCTCGTCAAGCAAAAAGCTTTGAAACTGATGAATGGTCTGTATATTGAAGTGGAAAATGAGACAAAAGAAAAATGGCAAGAAATTTTTAAAATCAAGGATGTCGGTGAGCAAGCGAAAATTGAAATAGTTGATGTCACCGAGCAAGACCCTGTAGACACCATTCAAATAGATGAAGATATCATGGATATAGAGGCACCAGAACAAGCTCAGCCTGTCAATCAACCTGTCTCAACCGAAGCTCCTTAGGATAGGGATCAAGGCACTGAAGGTCACAAGTCTACAATAGGAGAAGCTACTCCTCAAACCAACGGGGAATAGACCTCTCAGGCACCCTCTTGTACCAAAAATGTTGCAACTGAGACAACAAGTACCGAGACACCAAAGGACACTTCAGAGGCTAAAGTAACCGACCAAAGTGTTGCCTCTACCGAGCAACCTACCGAGGGTCATCAAGCCTCACAAGCTATTGTATTGGTTCAACCAACCAAATATAAAGAAAAGAAGATGAAAAAGCAAGCTTCAAAGTAGATTTGTCAAAACCAATAGTGTTGCCCAATGTTGACATATCAAAATTAAAAGGGTAAGCACTCATTGATTTTGGTGAATTATGCAAAGCAAAGACCGAACAAGAAAAACAAATGGCCATTCAAAAGAAAAATAAAGTACTTCGAAAGGTAAAGACTCTATTATCAGATATGCTACCTGAAGCCATAGTGTCAACTGATGCAGCTATCCATATTCAACTAGATGAACTTCTCAATCAAATAGAGACATCTGGAGTAGATGCATCTGAATATTTGAGCAAGCTAAAAGACAAGGAGCTCAGTGCAAAAATGATAGAAGAGGTACAAAAAGCTATAGCTCTTGGCAAAGTTAAACTTGTCAAATTTATTGTTGAGTTGTCCCCTCAACTCAAGCACATTCTTTATTTATTTCAGAAACTCTGTACATTTTCTTTATTCATTAAAGACATCAAAAATAAAACTGAAGCAATTGAGAAAGAGATCACCGATCTCTCAAATAAGTTGACCCCAGAGCCCAATTCAGTTCAGAATTTCTATTCAAGGTTACAATAGCTCATGGCTCAACAATTGGACCTATGAAATGAAGAACACAAGATCAAGATGGATATAATGACACTTCAAACATTATTCCTTCCTCATCTTTCATCTGTTCAAGAACAGATTAACCGAGCCACTCACCTATCTACTGCACAAGAGGGAAGCACATTAGGTGGCTTAATTTATTTATTGGCTGATATTCAAGCACAAAATTCTTTAATGAAAAGTGTAAAGGATGCACTCTCTGTCACTCTCACCAAAGCATGAACAAAGTACAAATCCATTTTTGACCAATTGCCACCACCAAATGGTAACTAAATTTTGATGTTTGTCAAAAAGGGGGAGTAATATAGTATTCATAGCATCAAAGTATAGTACAAAAGGAGTGTAGTATACAGGGGGAGTATACCGAGCAGTGGACAGAACAATAAGCAAAGAATAAGAGCAACACACAGAACATTGATCATCAAGCATGCAAAATCAGAAGTGTTGTACAATATATTGTTAAGGGGAGTATATCTAGATATATTATTTTATTGACTATTGTATATACTATCAGTATAGTCAAATTTTGCAAGTATATAGATTATTGAGTTATAACTTTGAAAGTAGTTTTTGTCAAACATCTCAACTAATGTCAAAAGGGGAGATTGTTACTACTTATCAAGTTGCCATTAGTCTTATGATCAAAGTTATTCTATATACTCTAGTCGGTTAACTCTACCGAAATATTCAGTTGGTTTGCACAGAGCAGTCGGTAATAGAAGAAACTAGTCACAGAGCCCAGTATGCACCGAGCTGTCTACCGAGTATCATTCCATGTTTATTGAGTAGCAAAGATGACACACTGAGTTGATATACACCAAGTGAAATGTGTTACCAGATTCATTGAACCTGGACATACATATGGAAACGTGTTACAAGATCGAGAAACACAGAACCGTTATCACATTGGAAATTGCACTTAAAGATTGTGTATGATTTCGAGGTCATCTAACCATGAAATATTTTGCATGGTTATTCATTCGATAAAACATGTTTGTAAGATCGAAGCAATGAATGGATCACCGACATAAGAGATCTATTTATACAAAATGGATTGAGATCAGACATATACATGTAGAAAGGAAGATGTAGAAATATATGAAGCAAGACATGTGAAAGCACTAAGTGTTATGACTGTTACAGAGACACAAAGGTCACCGAGAAGGATTTTAGAGAACAGTCAAAGAACAGAGTAAATAGAAGGGTTTACCGAGTTACTATACTGGTTACCGAGGTATGCTATAAGCAAGGTAATCTTATCTGAGCATATAGAATCTGCTATAACATATCAGATGTAAAGTTGTAGATATTTGTAATGATTTTATTGTAATATTTTGAAAGTTTAGGAGAAACCTTTAACAGGGTAAAAGACTCTAACCAGGTCTTTAAATTGTAAAGCCTCTAACTAGGTGCAACATTTAGATTAAGTGTTGTTAAATCCTTTAGCAAGGTAGATCTAACAGATCTTGATACTCCTAATAGGGTAAGCTATCAGAAATAGCTAAACATGTAACTCTAACTGAGTACCCTTTATTATTGCAGTAGTAAAGTTGTGGGTGCCATCCCCACCGCAGTTTTTCTCTCTAACCAAGAGTTTCTGCGTAACCAAAATATGTGTTATGGAGTGAATCATGTATGATTGTTATTTATTTGGTTTAGCATTATATTATGTTACTGCACTATTCAGGTTATGCTTAACAGTAAAGTTATTGGTGAAGAAAAGTTTTGAAGTACTAATTCACCCCTCCCCTCTCAGTACATTAGCTTTCCATATTGGGCCTAACATAGACTATGAAAGGGATTTAGTGAGATGCATAGGTCATCCGATAGAATTTACAGTGTTGTGGTTATTCAGTTGTGTTGAGCATTTGTTCTTGTGGATTTTGATAAAGCATTGTGGTAATGTGATATGCATAATTCCAGGTTTGTGGCCTTCGGTGTTAAGTATGGTGTTGGTAGAAAGTTTTTGGTGGAACAGTGTTTCCTTAATTTTATCAATGAACCCTAATTCAACATATAAGGTATTTATTTGGAAGTTGAAAATTTGATATTTTTGAATAATATTTTCAGTTGCATAGATAGTTTAAGGAGTCAAAATTGGTTGAAAGACATGGAAGAAAGTAGAGAACTTTGCACAAATTATTGGATAGCAAGAAAATGAAATGTATCAGCCGCAGAAGATGTCAACAAAGTTTAGGACAACAAGTTGAGAGAGTAAAGAGTGAATAAGCTCATGTTGCTAAGGATATTTATGTATGTGGGAAAAGCGGGTTGATAGAACTTGATATGTGAAAAATGGAGCTCTATGGAGCCTTGCTCACACACCCACAGGACTTCTTGGTGCAAGCTATGGAGTCATGAAGTATAACTCAGCTTCCCAAGGATGGTTCCATGTTCTCTATCTTGCACGGTCCCTCAAACCAATGTTTTTGCTCTCAGATCACTGAGCAAAATGGTTTAGGGATGGCAAATGCAAGAATGAGGGATGCTTTTTGTTGATTTAATATGAGATGCATCCTAAGCTATGCATGATGCTACAAATGCAATAAACTAACTATAAGATGACAAGGTTAGTAAACAAAACTATCCTAGTATACTATACTAGTTCATGATTTAAGCTATATGATAAGGAACATACTCTAAATTAGCATATTTAGATTAATTCTTGATTTAAAAGAGAAGCTAAATGATGAGCATATAATGAGATATGAAAGCTTGAATGGATTTGAGTATAAGTGAGATGTTAAAGTCTTGGATGATCTGAAAATGGAGGGATGAGAGCTCTATTTATAGCAAAAATAGGGCAATGGATGGCTAGGATTGAAAGAGGCAATCAAGGGTTGAGTTTGAAAGTTGAGAATCCATGTTTGCAATTGGCACCAATGAAATGGTGACAATTGTTAACATAAGACTGGGTTAAGGGGAGAGGTAGGAAGCATTAAATGCTTGAGAAGACCTCATGGTTACCCTAGTTGTTAAGGGTGAAGGTTAAGTTAAGATTACCAATTGGATAAAGCTTTTACCCAAAGGATAAACTCTTGTGCAAAGGTTTAAGGATAAACATGGTCAAAGCAATAAATGCTTGATGAGACCCTTGGGTTACATGGAGGTTGAGTTTATGGAAATTCTTTAACCATGTAAGAAGGTTTGAGTTAACCATTAATGGTTATGAAGACTTTGGGGACAAATTTGTAAGAGTCTTTCCAAATTTGGGGGCATTCAACAAGTTAGCTTGTTGAATGGATAAAGGCTTTAATGCCTTTTCAAGACTTTACTCCAAATTTGAGAAGTGACCTCCTCCAATTTAGGGGAAAGGGATAATGGATGGGTTTTGGGTTAATTGATTAGGCTTAGAAGAATTCTAGAAGAATTAGGAATAGGATTTAGGATGCAAGTGGGAGGTGTAGGATTTTGCAAGTGGGTGAGGGAAAATAGGTTTTATTAAAATAAATTGCTTTCTTTTAATTTGGTTGTAATTAAATAAACTATATTTATTTAATTTAGGATAACTATTTTAATTAAAATTGAATTTAATTAAAAAGTGGATAGGGGCTTTAATTGAATAAAATGAATTATCCTATTAAATGGTATAGTGAATTTAATTAAGTAATTTACTTAATTAAATAGAGGAATGCAGATAATTTAATTAAATTGGATTTAGATAAACATAGAAATGAACATAAAATATTCATTTAGGAATATGTTCATTTTTATACGTCTACAATTTGTTAGCTTAAGGTGGTGATGAGTCTAAAGTAGTGGATGATAATGAGGATACTCTGATCCTATGGAGTTTGAGGTAGATGTAGTATAGATGATTGAGAAGAGGAAATTGAAGCTATGGAACCTATTTCAGATGGTGGCACCACTGCTCAGGCATTATCAGAGTTCTCAAAGGAGGACCAACATGAATCATTACGGTGAATAATCTTATTATTTTGCATGTTTATCATCTGAGGATATATAGAGGCAGTTAGCAGATCTATTTTGGAGTGTCTGAAGTAGTTGGGATATGAATTTGTGTTCTCTTTTAGCCTGTGAAAGCTTGTGGAGACAACCTATTCATAAGTCATTCTGTGTGACCTGAGGTATATTGGTGCAAAAGATGTACAACCTGTGATATTGTTTAGATGTTCAGATTTCTAATATTGTTAATTTGTATGCGTGATCTAAGAGGGAGAGAATCAATTTATCCTATAAATTTATGGCATTGATGTCATAGGGGGAGAGAAGAATGTGAAATACTTCTATACCCTTTGCATATCTAAGAGGGAATTTGTTAAGAATTTTATGGGGAGATTGTTGGTAGTTGTTTTCTTTCTTTTCATTGAATTTTTTTCACATTCATATGTTTGCATCAAGGCCAAGGGGAAAGATTGTTGGATATTGTTGAGAACAATGTTTTTTCATTGATGCCAACATATTCATGTGTTTCGATGTTGTAGAGAGTTGTTGGTTGTTTTAGCTAGTATACTGTAGATATGCTCGTGTAGATTTGTGATTTTAGTAATGAAGTATCTCTAGTTGATTTAGTGTTGATTTCATGATGATATGTGATGATTTGATCAGGTTATGGATTCTAGTATGAGGGTTGGTTTTTCAATGTTCTGTGTTGCATTATTCTTGTATTTGATCTATTGTGCTCCGAAATGATTATATCTTGAGTTGTGGATTTGGGAGAGTGTTTAGGATGTTTTTTTGTGCTCGATTTAGATGGTTCATGATTCGATGCTTCGAAAGTTATATTTATAGTTTCAGTTGTTGTTGTTGAAGTGTTCTTGAGTATTAGCGTGTTGATTGATGAAGATTTGATTAAGTATTGTTGGTACAACTATTGCAGATGGTTCTAACATCCTTGTTGGTGTTTCCTAATTGTGTCATATTTATTTTGCTGGTCTTGATTGATCATTGTGCACGCTATTGAAGATCTTATGGGTATAGTGATGTTCTTCAAGAAGCATGTGAAAAATTACTATACCCTATGCAGATCTAAGGGGGATGTTAGGAGTTATGGGGAGATTGTTGGTAGTTCTTTTATTTCTTTCCATTGATTTTTTTCACATTCATATGTTGCCATCAATGCCAAAGGGGGAGATTGTTGGATATTGTTGAGAACAATGTTTTTTCATTTACGTCAACATATTCATATGTTATGGTGTAGTAGAGAGTTATTGGTTATTTCAGTTGGTATATTGCAGATGTGCTCGTGCAGATTTGTGATTTCAGTAATGAAGTATCTCTAGTTGATCCAGTGTTGATTTCATGATGATATGTGGTGGATTGATTGGTTTATGGATTATGGTATGAGGGTCAGTTTTTTCAGTATTCTATGTTGCAGTATTTTGGTATTTGATTTGTTGTGCTTTAGAACGATTATAACTTGAGTTGCAGATTTGGGAGTGTTTCAGATGTTCATGTGTGTCCTCAATTCAGATGGTTTGTGATTTAGTGCTCTAGAATTTATATTTCTAGTTCTAGTTGTTGTTGTTGAAGTGTTCTTGAGTATTAGCATGTTGATCGATGAATATTTGATTAAATGGTGTTGGTGCAGCTATTACGGATGGTTCTAAAATTCTTATCAGTGTTTTCTAATTGTGTCCTATTGGTTTTGCTAGTCCACATTGATCATTGTGTGTGTTATTGAAGATATTTGATGAATACTAAGAGGGGGGTGAATTAGTATACCAAAAAATACTGAACTTAAACTCTTAAACAGTTTAACATTCAACTGGTATAATAGATTTACTAACAAACCGGTTAAGACAAATGCAAACAAAACATCAAATAAAGCATTCACCCATAAGAGCACAATCACCATAACACAAGAGATTTTGATGTGGAAACCCAAATGGGAAAAACCACGGTGAGCAAAAACTCACAAGTAACTATCAAACTGATTAAGGTCAGACCAGTTAAGGTTATACAATATTCTTCACCAGAACAGATCCTATTAGGAATCTAGATCTCTGTTAGGAGATAAGTCCTGTTAAGGACTACCTTTCAGATTCATAGTTGTGAACCACCTTGTTAGAGGATTTACAAAGGCTTTGTCAGGCCTACCCAGTTAAGGGTTTCAGACTTGTCGAAGATGTGAGTAATCAACAAGTGAGTGATCTAGATACTAGCACAATATGCTTGGTTAGATCCATGATAGCTCATTGCTAATGCACATTTAGCATTATTTTAGTATTCAATATCTCCACACTCTGTTTCTTCATACAGACCTAATCTTCTCTTCTATGATTGCACATACAAAACCCTCATCCACTATTAAAACCCTATCAACTACTAAAACGCTAGACATGATATCCTTATAAAGGAATCTGATTTCATGTCGGTCCAATAGGATTACATTGCAAGTTCCTAGGTTCAGTGCATCTAGACACATTTGGTAACATGGCACAAAACCACCACCAAAGTGTCGGTGGATGATAACTCATCACAAAAATACTAGTTCATTACTAATTACTGGTTCATACATTTTACCAATTGTTGGTTGTCACAATGAAGACTGGGGAAAATGTTAACTACCGCTTTGTTCCTTCGTTTCGCTTGAGATCCTCGAACCTCTTGAGGTCTTCATACCACTTTGGGTCTTCAGTCAGTTAGTGACCGGTTAACACCTTCTGCAAAGCACCGATAGTCTAAGTACTATAATACATAATACCAGTTGGAACAAATACCTGTTGAGCATAACTCATACATAAAGAAAGTGATCTCAAAACTAGTGTGTGTCCATCAATGACAATCACTACATCATCAAAATGCCAACAATCTCCCCCTTTGGCATTGATGGCAACAGTTAGGAAAATTTTGACATCTAAGTGTTTTACAACAAAAATATGCCATAATCAAAATTACTCCCCCTAAGCTTATACACTATCCCTTTTTTTTTTTTACAATGTATACAACTCCCTTAAAGAGGTAACATTCATCAAAATTTTAAATACTACTCTCCCTTTGCCAACAATGACAAAGTAATGCAGAACAACCCCTATTTCTCATTATCATTAAAATAAGTAGATGTTTATGATAATAATGAGTGAAACTTATCAAAAACCGATTTTAAATCCTGCATAAAAGTCTTCATGGATAAAGACCATGACTCAAGTAATGAGGTAGAAACCTCACTTTCTATCTGCATCTGTGATACCTGTTCTAACATGGCATCAATTGTACTCATCTCTTGAGTTACCATCAATGCTTCCACATTGAGAAAGCACTTCTGAAGAATTTGCAGTCTGGGTAATAAAACCAGTTGTAGCTCTTGCAAATCTCTTGTCCAATTGCTAATCTCCAATTCTATCCTGGCAGACTGGAGCTGATACCGGTGAACAGTTTGCCCATATGTAGTGAAAGAATCATATGGTGTCTTAAAGTTGCTTATTTATGTCTACAAATCGGATTGCAGTTTATCCTTTTGTACAAAGTACATCATCACAAAATAGATGGGGTTGGCTTATTTTGTTCAGTGATAGTTTTCCCTCATCCATAGCATCTCTTATATCCTTCTTCTCTTTCTGAAGTTGAGACCGGAGCTCATTCAACTTCTTTACTAAGGTAGTGTTTAGTGCCTTTTGATGCTTCTTCTTTGCATTGGCTTAAGCAACTTCTTTGAGGCACTGTACCTAGTCCTCTACAACTGTACATAGAAGTTTTAGTTTGGCCAGAGAGGAATCGATGCTGGGGAGGTTGGTACTTGGAATCAAACTGGTAAGGGTGTCAATCGTAGTGTGAATGACATCCTACTCCTTTTTCCTCCTCAATATTTCTAGTCTTTCTTGTGCTAGCTTTATACCTTGCAGCAGCTCTGATTCATCTGCAGATTGGAGGTTAAGAGGACTGGTGATATCAGTTGGTTTGGCTTGACCACCAGTTTCCTTTGGAGTCTCTGCTTGTTTGTTCTTTTCTGCTTCCTTTTTCTCTTCTGCTCTTTTCTTTTCCTCTTCTTTCTCCCTTTGCTCCGCTTCAGTCTTTTTCTTCTCTTCCTCCTTTCTTTCTTCTTCTTTCCACTTCTCCTCTTCTTGTTTCTTTTCCTCCTCTGCTTTCCTCTTCTCCTCTTCTTTCCTTTTCTCCTCTTCTTTCTTCTTCTCCTCTTCTTTCCTCTTCTCTTCTTCTTGTTTCCTCTTCTCTTCCTCTTGTTTCCTCTTCTCTTCCTCTTGTTTCTTCTTCTCTTCATCTTGTTTCCTCTTCTCTTCCTCTTTCTTTTTCTCTTCTTCTTTTTCCACTTTCTCTTTGTCAGCATTTTTCTTGTCCATTTTTTGCTTCTCTTCTTTTTCTTTATCCTATTTCTCCTTGTCTTCTTTTTCCTTATCAACCTTTTCCTTTTTTGTGTCTCAAGTGACATCTTCACCATCCAAAGCATCAACGTCAATAGTGTCCACTTGTTTAGTAACTAGTTCTCCTTCACTGTCATATACCTCATCCAATTTGGCTGAAGATAGGTTAGGGTCTTGTTCAGCCTTCTTGTTGGCCTTAGACACGATGCAACCAGACAACAAATTTGGCATGCAGATGAGTGTCCTTCTATACTTCAAAGGTTTTGCCTTCTAGCAGCCCGAGTCTTCTTCTTCTCATGAAGAAGAGACCTTTATGTGTGTCCATAATCTCAAATAATTTAGAATTGGAGGCTTCGGGAAAGTATTGAGCAAATACTTTCTCCCTTATTTCTTGTCCTTTTTCTATGGAAATGCACCATTTATTGTCTAAATAATTGTATAAAGAATCAGGTGCCTCAGATCTAATTTTTGATGGAGACTGGTCATTCATATACAAATAATTAATGACTTCCCGCTCTGTTTCCTCTTTCTCACTATCGGTAAAATCATCAAAACACTCCTTCAGATCACTAAGCAATTTTATTCTTATATTCTTAATAGGCCTTTGACAATGTGTCATTGGCTTATAAGAAGAGAGGTTAATATTTACGAGTGCTGATGATGTAGGCGTATTGCCGGTAGTTTTTGTCTTCTTCCTTGTTTGCCTGGTCTTTTTAGGCTGCACATCTAATTCTATATCTTCAGACTCTAGTGAGTTGCTCTTGGTCTTCCACTTCCTTTCAAATACTTTAGCAGGTGCAACTTCCGGTTTCTTCTTGGCAAGTGACCGCTTGGTCACTTTAGGGTTGGTTGATGTAACCGGTGCCGATGCCGATGGCACTTCCTTTCCCTTTTTCACTAAAGGCTCTTCAACTAGTGTTACCCTTTCCAAGTAGGTGTCGGTTCTCTTTTTCTTTGCATTTAAAGGAGAGGCAATTAGGGTAGAGGCATACCCATCCAACATGTCATACATTATTTCATACCCCATAGGTTATACTTCTTCCTTTCTAGGCTCAACCGCCTCCATTATGTACTCATCTACTCTAATGGTAAAGCAGATGTCCTCTTCATACTTCTTAACAATATCGCCAGATATCCTCATCCTCTAGCTCATCTTCCACTTGAATTCATCAAAATAATTATTCAAGACTTCAGGATATCCAGTTCCCACCACTTGGAGACTTTCCCTAATTTGTTTGGTGACCAATTGGTCAGTAGACCATTGAATATCACCGAATCCAGGGAAATAGCCTTGAAAGTAGAAAAACAAACCCACCAAAAGTTGTCCAAATTTGAATCTTAGGGCACTGCCCTGTTTCATGGACTTTAAGTTTAATAGAAGTTGCTTCTGCAAACAGCTGCATAGATCAAATGAGGCATCCTCCATGATCATTCTATAGGCGACATTAATCGCAGCAGTAGAGATAGAGTTTAATCTACTGGCATAAAAAGTCTGATATCCAATCACCATGCAAGAATACTTGACCAAATCATCTTTGATGGTGTTGATGGTCATTCCCCGTTGGTCGCTTAGAGAACCGGTGAGCATAGTCATTTGATTCTTGATGACCTTCCTTAGCGCTGGCACCTCACCAATGTTGTAGAAACCGATGCTGGCATGAATTGCTTAAGGTGTAATGTCATGCGTCCTTTCGAGATACATCTTGTCACCATGCACTCTGCTCAGGATGATGCAGATGTGGTCTTCCATGAACTCTTCAAGAAAGTAAACCGCATTGTGAAGTTTCTTCCTCTCCAGAATGTTGTATTCTGGTTTGATCTTTTTGTCATCCCCATAAAATAGACTTAGCTGGGAATGAATCACTAAGGATCCTAGGTCATCTAATTTGTAGTCGATGTATCCTAAAATATCTCCTTCAACAATGACTCTGACAGGTATTTGGGAGAGGGCATTGTATTTCATTTTTCTTTGAATGAATTTAGCTGAGTCCATAGGTGCACTAGAACTGGAGTGCGATGTAGAAGCCATGATTTAACTGATAAACAAAAATTTCAAGAAATACCTTCACAATTTCAAAATTTAGGGTTTGACAAATGCAGCTCACACTACACCACTTCGGTTGCTTGATTACCGCTTGGTGTTTTTCACTTGATTGATTGTAAATATCTTCCGATACTTCTGCAAGATTTGAAATCTCTCTGAATCGCAAGTCGAATCACCTTTTGTTTCTTTTCTCTTGAAAAAATTCTTCACTCAAAAACTGATAAGTGAAAATGACTTTGAAAATTCTTTTTAAATGAATTCTTCACCTACCATAATAAATGCTCCACCGCTAGGGCACAAACCCTAATTTTGCCTTTTACCACTTCACAATCTTCTACCGATTGACAAGTAACGTATATTGATTAAGGTCTTTTACCGATATTATAAACCAGGGGTTCAAAACATTTCACCGATTTGTTCTCCCTAAGCTTAAGCTCAGTTTGCCGGTTCAGAGACTTCCACACTAGGTGCAGAAACTGGTTCATCTTGTGATACTTCTTCATGTTTCTTTTTCCATATTTTATTCATTCCTGCTTGAATGATTTCAACATCAATCTTCCATTCTGGAGTGATCGGTATATCATCTGATAGGTTCTTTCTCATTCTGCAGGTTCTGGAAGGTTATCCCAGTTTGTTGCAATGATAGCATACCATTCTAGGTGTTCCCCATGGTCCATTGTTCATTCTACCATTCTTCCTCCTGCATGTTGCAACAGTGTGACCACTACCATGGTAGATCAAATAGGTTACTCTCCAACCGGTTGCCACTTGATAGCCACCACCACCTGACTGATGGTCATAGGCATTATATTAGTTTGGATTCCAGTTCACAGATGATTCAGGAAAAACTCCTTGAGTCCTTTGAGGATATCTCCCAGTGTTGTGCATAATAGACCTACATTCAAATTCTCTATGCCCAAACTTGTTTCATGCATAATAGTTTCCATTGAATCTATTGGATCTAGGCTTATTGTTTAGAAAATAAGGAAAATTATTGTAGGCCTTATTTCTACACACATTAGGAGTATGTCCTTCCTTGAGATAATTAAAGCAAATAGGTTTAAAAAATTTCTTAACTTTATCCTTTGATGTTGGTTTCTTCTTTGATGCTCCATCTTTTGTTCCAGAGGTCTCACCTTCCTCATAACCAGAAAAACCAAGTCCAGTGGTATTCTTTACCAATTTTGTTGATTCAAGCTTTTGTTCTAGCTTAACAGTACTCTTATTGAATTTGGTAAGTATTTCCTTTGACTTAGTGAGTTCCTTGGAAATAGCAGCATTGGATTCCTTCAAGGTTGTATTCTCAGAAATAGCCATGTTTAGTTCACCTTGCATTTCTTCTTTTTCCACTTTACTCTCTTGGAGATGAGTGGTAAGGGTACTGATTTCTTGCTTCAGCTTGGAGATCTCATGATCTTTGTCTTTTACCAGATCATTAGCTTTTCTCTAGTTCTCAAGCTCTTGACACAATCTGATAGTCAGTCCTTCCAGTTCCCTTCTCAAGTTGGCATTAGATTCATTTACTTTTTCAACTTCTTCAACTAGGGCCTCGATGTCCGCTTCATCCGAAGAACTTTTTTCAGTAATCTCCATCAGTTTCTTAGCATGTTCTCTTATTTTTGCTAGAGAGGCTTTATATTTGACTTTGAGTTCATCATAGGCTTTCTCAGTCTGAATGAGATGTTGAGTAAGTTCCCTCATAGTGTATTCCCCCATATCTCCTTCCAAGTGGTTAGACTTATAGAAAGGTTAGTTCTGATACCAATTGATGAATACTAAGAGGGGGGGTGAATTAGTATACCAAAAAATACTGAACTTAAACTCTTAAATAGTTTAGCATTCAATCGGTATAACAAATTTACTAACAAAGCAGTTAAGACAAATGCAAACCATACAGCAAATAAAGCATTCCCCCACAAGAGCATAATCACCATAACACAAGAGGTTTTGACGTGGAAACCCAAATGGGAAAAACCACGGTGAGCAGAAACTCACAAGTAACTATCTGCAGAATAGAAACCAGGCCAGTTAAGGTCATACAATATTTTTCACCAGAACAGATCATGTTAGGAATCTAGATCTCTGTTAGGAGATAGGTCCTATTAAAGACTACCTTGTAAGAGGATTTCAGATTCATAGTTGTGAACCACCTTTTTAGAGGATTTACAAAGGTTTTTCTAGGCCTACCCGATTAAGGGTTTTAGACTTGTCGAAGATGTGAGTAATCAACAAGTGAGTGATCTAGATACTAGCACAATATGCTTGGTTAGATCCATGATAACTCATTGTTAATGCATATTTAGCATTACTTCTATCTTCAATATCTCAACACTCTGTTTCTTCATATAGATCTAATCTTCTCTTCTATGATTACGCATACAAAACCCTCATCCACTATTAAAACCCTATCAACTACTAAAACCCTAGACATGATGTCCTTATAAAGGAATCTGATTTCATGTCAGTCCAATAGGATTACATTGCAAGTTCCTAGGTTCAGTGCATCTAGACAAATTTGGTAACATGACACAAAATCATTGCCAAAGTGTTGGTGGATGATAAATCATCACAAAAATACTGGTTCAACCGATTACCGGTTCATACATTTTACCAATTACCGGTTGTCACAATGAAGACTGGGAAAAATGTTAACTACTGCTTTGTTCCTCTATTTTGCTTGAGATCCTCGAACCGCTTGAGGTCTTCATACCGCTTTGGGTCTTCAGTCAGTTAGTGACTGGTTAACACCTTCTGCAAAACATCAATAGTCTAAGGACTATAATAAATAATACCAGTTGGAAAAAATACCGGCTAAGAATAACTCATACATAAAGAAAGTGATCTCAAAACAAGTGTGTGTCCATCAATGACAATCTTATGGGCCCGGTTATGTTCTTGGTGTTATGTGACATTTTCAGTGGTGTAGCATGTTGCAGATGATCTTAGTGATATTTTTGGTGGTGCGATGTGTTCGAGGATTTGATTTGGGTCCATGCTATGTTGTCATGGATTTATATTGGTCTGGTGATAAATTATGTATCGTGTGATGTAACTTTGTAATTAGGTCTTGAGGGTTGAGCCGACCTTGTAGTCAAGATTGATGATTTGTATAAATAGGTGTCATATTCATGTTATTCGGGTATTGAAGGTTGTGTCTGCATTATTAGAGAGTTTTATATGTCAGATTAAGAAAATTTATCATTCAGTCATAAGTGTAGAGAAGAGTGTGTTGCAGGGCAAACAAAAGTGCTTAATTGGAACTGTCATTAGGCATTTGGAGATGCTATCTTTTTAGTTCATCTAATCTGGATTATTGTCCAAAGGTTTTTGTAAGTCACTGAGACTTCTTGTAAGGTAGTGAGCCTTCCCTTAAAGTTGTAGCCTTTCTGGGGTTTCTTATTTGAGCAGTGAGCCTAAATACATGTGCATTCCCCATTGTAATATTTCATTTACTCCTAACAGGGTATCATCTCATTGTGGGTAGGTTCCCACCGTGGTTTTTACCTTAATTGAGTTCTCCACGTCAAAATCTTGGTGTTATGTGTGTTGTTTTTATAATTCTTATCTTTATTGTTGCATCAATTAATCAGATTTGAAGTTGTGTTTAACTTGTTTAATCTCGTGAAAACTGGTTCACCCCCCTCTCAATTTTCCTGCATTGTTGTTGCCAACAGTCCATGTCCACAAAATTTCTCTCTATTTTAGTTATTTCTTGTTATGTTGACTTTGCATTAATTGTAATGATTAAGACAATATTATATTAGCTTTTAAAATGAAGAGACATGTCTTTTCATTTTTTAATTTTAATTTTTATTTTTAATTTTTTTTTGGGGGGTAGACCAAACGGTTTCTTTTGTAATAGTCTAAAGCTCATTGCTTCTCCCATTTTGTATACAAGGGAGAAACAAACACCGTATAAGGGGTTATAATATTTTTTAAGAACATATACACTTTTCTGTAATACTTATTTTGCAATGGTGGCAATATAATAAAAGAACTTGGTATTTTATTCTTGATTTCAATTGTTTGTGGTAAAAATTGATAATTTTTGTTTGGTTGTCTGCAAGTAGATTTATTTCCCATTATATCAAGGATGTTTCTGATTTATCAAAGCAATAATTTTTTTTTGTGTGGTTTATTTGATTGGTTTATCCAAGGCAAAATTAAATTCATTTAATAAGTCATAGTAACTTGAAGGCATCTCTTGGATTAAAAAGAAGAACCCGATAACACAAATTCTTGTATGTTTATGCAAGGCATAAACAAATAAAGTGCCAAATAATTTGAGATATAATCAGGAGGAGGACACATATCATTTTATACTTCGTTGCCCTATAAAGAAGGCACCAGTCATAATTGTTATCAGAACTTCTTTCAGCTTAATTTTCAATTATTTCATTTTATTTTAGTAGCAGAAGTAGAAGTTAGATTGGTATTTTGATTATCCATTTCAAGTCATCATGCCAGAATAAAATAAATCAAGGAAGGGATATTTAATTAAAAACTTTAATTATATAAGCCTTACAATTTGTATGAGGATCACAATCTTCTTTATTATCACTAATGGTTTCATAAGAAGTAAATAATTGTTGATGATAGAGGTATACCCGCCTAGGCATAACAAAGCCTAAAGAGAAAAACATATCAACCCTCTTGGTCGATTCTTGTTTGTTGGCCAAATCACTTATGAAGCCTGATAATAGAATTCAATATACTCTTAGGGTTTTGCAATCTGTTGATTTGGGAACCAACATGTTGTAAATAATATTAAAAATAAAAATATTGATAACATTGATAACATTGAAAATTATGAAATAATTGAATTTTATGTATCACCAAATTACATGAGAAATGAAGATCTTGATGTGAAAGGAAGACAAATTCCAAATTCAGGACCTTCAAGAACCCCAAAATGGTTACTTGAAGTTGATGAGAACATTATGGAAAATTTGAAAGGAAAGAGCTCAACAAGAACCATTCGGTTGTGCGTTACTAAAAAATTCAATGAATATTTTAGAAATAAGACATTGATTGAGAAATGCCAAATTTTTCTTCAATTTCTAAAGATACAGAAAAGGATACCTTTGCTAGCCAAATTCCCAAATTCAAGATTGGTGTGAAAAAAAAGACAAATAAAAATTCTAGTATTATCAAAAATCTTTTTAATGCTCTCAATTTTATTGGAAATACTAGCAAGTAAAAAGATAAGAGAGTTGCTCGTAGAGTGATCACAACCTCCTTGGTAAGCCATCATTTGAGAAAAGGATCACTTTATGAGACAAAATTGTATATTTCAACATAAGTCATAGAACATTGGATAGAGAAATTAAAAAAAGAGAAAGAATTGACGATCCTCTTCAAAATGATAGATGGACTTTTTGTGGGAGGCTTCCACGTTTTGACAAGAAGCTAATTGATAACATAAAGGAGGAAATTAAATTTTTTTCCACTCTAACTCTAGAATATCTCCCAATGTAATTGATTTTTTAAAGTTACAAATTAGCAATAGAGATTCCACACCACATCCTAAACATTTCTTGGAATTAAGTCAAACATTGTTGTACAAATTTTTGTGTTAAACATATTCAACTTTGCAAATCTCACAAAGGGAATTTGAATCTTGTAAGTTATTTTATTATGTAGCTCTTAAAATTTACAACGCTTGTTATTGTAAATACCATGTTGAATTTTTAATTTATCATGAACTATTATGCTATATTCATTCTACTTTAGATACTAATGAAATGTTGTAGGGGTGTGGTGCAATGCAATTTCCAAAGTCATCTAGGGACTTGTTAGATCTATTCTTATGTGTTAGAGATGATGGATGCTCTTTCTATGGAAATGATTGTTTAAATGAGAGGTCTGAGAAGGATCCAAAAAGAATCAGGGCACGAGAGGATGGATTGCAAAAGTGAGGCCTACGGTAGTTCTCTCTCTCTCTCTCACACACACACATACACACACATATTTATATGTGTGTGTGTGTATGTATGTATGTATGTATGTATGTATGTATGTTTGTATGTTTGTATGTATGTATGCATGTATGCATGTATGTATGTATGTATGTATGTATGTATGTATGTATGTGTAATACCCTAAAAATGGTCATCTAAACCATGGGCCTCTAATCTTGACTACATCACCAAGGTCCTAACCAAAGGTAATTAAATCAATCTTGAGAACCTAATTAGTTAATTATTAGTCATCAATGTCACATGACAAATAAATCATTCTATATTATTAATTAAATATGTATTTATTTAATTAATCATTCCAAGAAAATCATTTTTCATCAATTATCTTATTTATTTAATTAAATATCCTAGCATATTTTATTAATAAATCAATTTGCCATTAAATCATTAAAAAGGAATTAATTTGAAAAAGAATTAAAATTGAGAAAAGAAATCAAAATGGAATTAAATTGAAAAATCTAAGAAAAACAATTAAATCAATTATATATCAAAATTGAATAAAAATATAAAAAATATGAAATAAATCAGTTTTTCTAATTTTATCTTAAAATCAGTTCAATTGCCTTTAAAGCCGAGAAAAGCAACCAATCACATAAATTCACTTGGATTGTGCTTCCTCTTGGAAAAACTTTGTCGTTCATCAGTGATCGATCTTGACCATTGGTCTCTCTTTGGATTTTCTATAAATTCAGGCTCTCATCTCTCATTCAAAAAAAAAGAACTTGGAGATTATTGTTATTATGCTTTTTTTTGCTCTAGGTCTATTGAGAATTTTTGTGCATGGAGAATATTGCATTAGCTTAATCATATAGCTGGATAATTTGATTAAATCATATTAGCTTAATCTTGCATATCTTGCATCCATTTAGCTCAATTTCATACTCATATAGATTAAATCCTTTGTTTAGGTGTTGTCTAGCCATTGGTGTTTCATTAAGAAATCTGAGAGCAAAACTAAAATCGCATCTAATAGAAGGAAATAGGTTTCTTTGTAATGGTTTCATTATTGTTTATTGATTATTTTTTTACTAACCATGCATCTAATGACTTAATTTAAGTGTTGTGTATTCAGATATAGATACAAGTCCACTTTTCGCACACATAGTATGTATGTATGTATGTATCTATATGTATGTATAGGTGACCTCTATCATGAATAAATTTGACATTAATGAATTACTAAATCCAAATCCCCCATCTCCACCCCCTCCACCTCAGAACACCCCACTTCTACCCCCAGGATCCAATGAGGCTTACTTTCAAGCTCACATAAATCAAAACAGAAATACCATTCAAGAAAAAAAAAATGGATCCAAAATAAATTAGTAATGATATCTATCTAGTGTGGTTTCCATCTTTGATTCAAAAAATTATTGATGTTGATCGATCAATTAATGTGGATTCAAATACTTACCACCTATGGAGGGAGGAGAGGAGACAATTTTACTTTTATGGTCTCTCCTATAGGAAGATCCTTGATAAAAAATCACAAAGCACAATTAGCCTAACATTTCCTTGATTCCATCACCAATGAACCAATTCCTCCAAGAAAAAAAGAATATCAAATAGGTGGTGTAGGCATCCTTATTTTTTTGGGAGTGATGGTGGATGGTATTTGACCATCCACCACACATTAATAGTGAGGTTCCCCTCTTTTTTTGAGAAAATTGTATGCAGAGTTTGTATTGGGTTATAAACCCAATTATTTTGACATTATTCTAGGGTGTTGGTGGTAGAATACCACAATAGAGGTTAGGGGAAGTAGTTTATCCTAATCAACCCATGTCTACTCTATTGGAAGTATGTGTTGTTGTGGTTGTCATTGATGTCAAACTTGTTGTTCCAGATTAGTGTTGGTCTATAAATTCTATGGTGTGGAGATATCTTGTTATGTTGATGTTGTAGTTGTTCTATTGGTTGTTCCAAAAGTGTCGCAAATGTTTTGTTTTTTTAATCTTCTTTGGATATAGTTTTGGTATTGTGGATATGATCTAGTTTTGTGTTCTGGAGATATCATTGTGTTCTTTGTGTGTTGTAGCATTGTTCATAGCTTGTCATGATATTCTATGTTAGACCTATTCTTAGGTCCATATATGATTTGTGAAAGATTGTTTGATGTGTTATGGGGTCTCACCATAGCATATGGAGATTTGGATTAGATTTATTTGCATTGGAGGATATGTTTTGACTGTTAATTGCTTATATGGATCTATAGCATATTGATATGTTGTTTGTTATGTTTTAGTAATTGAAGATCGATGAATTGATCTTTGGAAAATGTGTTTTGGTTCCCTCTTTCTCCTAGAGTGGATCAACGTGTGTGTTTCTGGTCTAGAAGGTATATTTTGGTTCAAAACAAATTGGTCCAAGATTTGATGATATATCTTGTATATAAGGATGAATGTGATTGAGTTAAGTGTGTGATGAGCTCTGGATTATAGATGTGTGATGTAAAGATAATCAATGAGGTTTGGTGAAGAGCAGAGAAGAAGAGTTGTGTTTGAATGGTATGCACGTTGTGTTGAGACTGTGACAAAGATATGAGATAAAGTGTTGGTAGCTGAGGTTTGAGTTGTGTGTGTTGATGTTGGTCACTTGATGTAGAGTTTAAGGACAACTTTATGATTAGGAGATTCTTCTTTTCATATCATTTTTGTATCTAACCCTGTTGCGGTTAGCTTCAGGTTTGCAAGTCCTCTTTTGTAGCTTGCCCCAAGAGCAGTTAGCCTTGGTTTGCAAGTCCATAGTAGTGAGGTCTTTTCATTGTAATTTGATATACATAGTGGATATATTTGTTGGCATTATAACAGACAAGTGAGATCATTGGCATTCCAATTACAATGAGATATTGTTGGCATTTCAATAAGGATATTGAGAAGGTTGTTGATGACTATGGATATAACTGATTAAGGATGATTACTGTCTTAATATTATTATTTTGTCATTGATGTCAAGAAATTGATTTTCTAACTTAGTATGATGTTGCCATATCTTAAGAAGAATGTGATGAGTATAAAGATGTTAGTGAAAGACACAGAAAGAAGAATAAGGGAATAAGTTATTCAATGGGCAACTATAATTGAGCTAGACAATGATGAGATCATGATGTTTAGATTGTTTTGATATCCTACATATGCTATTGTTTGAAAGGTTAATACTATACTATGTTACCGAGCAAAGAACCTAGTCGGTAAACCCTAAGGTTATCACTATCGGTTAATGAAGGCAAAATGTCTACCGAGTGAAGTTTAGTATTTACTGAGTTGTAACCAAGCTATAACAGAATGCATTAAATGTTTACATGTGATATTTAATGAAGGAAGATGATGAGCTGGAGTGGATTAAATGATTGGTAAGCTGTGTATGAAGATTGTTAATGAATCTATGGCTATGAAAGATCGACAGGAAGATATACAGCTCAGATTGAACCGCAATACCTTAGCACAAGTTCTAAGGAGAAAATGCAAGTTTTGAGGTGAGGTAAAACATTTTCAAATCAAAGGATACATTGAACCTAGACAAGATTGAAGAGCTGATGGCTATGATTGATCATGGGAAATGTGATCAAGGAGATTAAATGGTTGGAAGATTGTTTATAAATAGGAAATTGTTGATAAACAATGCATGTGGGCTAGTGTATGCACAGGGATGCTACGTAGTGATTACCAAGTACAGAAGCTTGAAGACCTGTTAGAATAATAGAGTATAGAAGCCCAGTAGATAGACAAGATTAGTTCTATGTCTAGATTGTATTGAACAAATAAGAATCTACTTTAGCATTTTTAGATGTGAAGTTGCAGACATATTTTTATTACTGTTATTTTGAGAAGTAGCAGAAAATCTTTTAACCGAGTGGACTTAACAGTCTTATTTGTAAAATCCTCTAGCAAGGTGACATTCCTATTGAGTGTTTGAAATCCTTTAACAAGGTCACTTCTAACAAGGTGAATATCCTAATAGATCTAAGGGAAATCCCTTAACCGAGTCACATCTAGCAATGTGTTTGTAATCTTTAACAGGATTTGCTTTTAACTGAGCATACTCTAGAAGAGTATATTTCTTAGTGGGTCCAAAATCCCATAGTATATTTATGGGTCTACATGCATTACTATTTTTCTGATAAGGTTACCGAGGTTGAATCTATTGTTTTTATTGAAGATTAAGTTTGAATGATTCACCCCCCCCCCCCCCCCTCTCATATTGTTAGCTTTCATATTTTCTAATCATATTTAGTATCAGAACTATCAATTGGTATCAGAGCTTTGGACTTCGGAAGAAAATTTTAAAGGCACTTGAGTTAAAGATCCAAAAGATGTATAAGAGGGATGCGCTGAAGCTGAATAAGTCAAGTTTCTCTACATGGCAGAAAAGGATGAAGCTACATCTATCAGGAATTGGAGAATATGTTGTCTATTATCTAGAGAATGATTTCATCACATCGAGTACCTATCCATTGACAGTGGAAGAGACAAAGGCAAAGCAAGAACATATCCAACCAATAATTGAAATAACATCTGCATTAACCGACTCAGAGTTTAATGATCTAGAAGGCAGTATTGATGCAAAGGCAATGTGGAACAAGCTCATATATGTGTATGGTGGAGATGAACATGTTCAAAGAGAAAAAGTGGATAGTCTAAGAGGACAACTTGAATCCATGAGGATGAATGAAGGTGAAAACATAACCTAGTATAGTACAAGACTAAAGGAGATTGTCAATCAAATCAAAGGAGCGGGAGGAACTATTGAAGAAAAGGATATAACAAGTAAGTTGTTGAGAACCCTTCTACCTGCCTATACAATCTGAGTCTCTGCAATCAATGAATTAAGGTTTATGCCCAATATGCTAGTTTCTTTAGATGCTACTATTGGTAAGCTACATGCATTTGAGTTAAGTAACTTTGATAACAGTGGGTCATTGGTAAATAAAGTTGAATCTGCATTCAATTCTTTTCATATTGATGAATTTGATGATTACAATGATAGAAAGTATAAGTACTCTGAAGGGAATCATAGTGGAGCAAGTGAAAGATTTCGCAAAAACATGGAGGAGGTACACAAACTGTATGAGGAAATCAGAAAGCAAGAAGAGTTTGAAGCACTATTGGCCAAGAGGTTATCAAGAGGAAAAGGTAAGTACAAAGGAAAGCTACCTTTGAAATGTTTTAACTGTGATAGAATTGGACATATGGCTTCTAACTCTTCTACCGGCTTATGCAATCAGAGTCTCTGCAATCAATGAATTAAGGTTTGTACCTAATATGCCAGTTTCTTTAGATGCTACTATTGGTAAGCTACATGCATTTGAGTTAAGTAACTTTGATAACAGTGGATCTTCAGTAAATAAAGTTGAATCTACATTTAGTTCTTTTCATCTTGATGAATCTAATGATTACAATGAAAGAAAGTATAAGTACTCTGAAGGAGATCATAGTGGAGCAAGTGAAAGATTTCGTGAGAACATGGAAGAAGTACACAAACTGTATGAGGAAATCAGAAAGCAGGAAGAGTTTGAAGCACTATTAGCCAGAAGGTTACCGAGAGGCAAAGGTAAGTATAAAGGAAAACTACCTTTGAAATGTTTCAATTGTGATAAGATAGGACATATGGCTTCTAACTGTCTTGACAAAGATTCTACTGAAAAGAGAGATTACCGAGATGACAGACAGAAAGATAATCATTACAGAGGACACCGAGACTTCAGGAGAAGAGATAAAAAGACATGCCTAATAGCTGATGAGGAATCTAATGATGATAAATTAGATGAAATAGATACAGAGGAAGTTGTTTATGTGGCTATTAAAAATAGATCAAATGAAGAAAGGTATGAAGAAAAAGCTTTAATATCTCAAATAAATACTAATGATTCTTGGATCATAGATAGTGGTTGCTCACATCACATGGCAGGTGATAAACACAAGTTTATTAAATTAGATGATTATGATGGAGGCTATGTAAGATTTGGTAATGATGCACCATGTCCGGTAAGAGGTAAAGGATCCATAACACTTCTTGGCAATGCTAAATGTAATGATGTTTATTGGGTTGAAGGTTTGAAATACAATTTGTTGAGTGTAGCACAGCTAAACAACACAGGTTACCGAATAGAGTTTGAAAAAGGAATTGTCAAAGTTCATGACAAGCATGGAAAGTTAGCTGCTATCGGGACACAAACAAGAGGTAATACATTTCATCTTGACTCAACTTGGAATAAATGTCTATATGCAAAGATAGATGATACCTAGTTATGGCATAAAAATTTTTGTCATGTTAATTTTGATAATCTGGTCAAAATAAGCAAGAAGCACTGAGTAAGAGGTCTACCGAGTGTTGAGAAACCTGAGAATGCTATGTGTCAAGGATGCCAGATGGGTAAGATGACAAGATCAAGCTTTACAAGTAAGTCCTACACTTCTAAGGGAATTTTAGATCTTGTGCATACTGAGCTTTGTGGTCCTATGAAAGTTCAGAGTTATTATGGTGATAAATATTTCATACTATTTGTGGATGATTACTCAAGGATGATGTCAGTCATGTTTTTAAAAGAAAAATCAGAAGTTTTTCAAATGTTTAAATGGTACAAGGCGAGAGTTGAAAATGAAACAGGAAGACAACTAAAATGTCTCAGATCAGATAGAGTAGGAGAGTTTACTTCTGATGAGTTCAACTTATTTTGCAATGATCATGGTATAAAAAGACAAGTCTCTGCACCGAGAACTCCACAGCAGAATGGGATAGCTAAAAGAAGGAATAGATCTATTGTGGATTGTGCCACAACCTTGATGATTGAAAAGAAAGTTCCAAAAATATTTTGGAGAGAAGCAATAAGAACAACAGTTTACACTGAACCGAGTACAACTGAAAAAAGGAACTTTGAAGACACCTTATGAAATCTAGTATGATAAGAAACCTAATGTAAGTTATTTTAAAATCTTTGGGAGTAGATGCTATGTTCACAAAGATGATAGAAATGGTAAGTTTGATCAGAAAAGTGAAGAAGGAACATTTCTAGGTTATTCTTCTAGAAGCAAAGCATTTAAATGTCTGATCAAATCATCTAACAAAGTAGTAGAAAGTGCAAATGTGAAAATTGATGAATTTGCAGAAAGAAATGATGAAGGAAACTCCAAAGAACTAGAAGATTATGAAGAATTTGTCAATGTTCAACTGAGAAGTCCTACCGAGAAGACTACTGAAGAAAATGAAGAGAATATCCAGTTACCGAGTGATGAAGAAGATCATACAGAGCCTACCGAGCTTGTATTAGCAAAGTATGTTAGAAGGAATCATGCACCAAGTCAGATTATAGGAGATAAGGATGATCCAGTGATGACAAGGAACAAACTAAGACAGAACACATGTCTAATATCTAAATTTGAACCGAGAATAGTGAAAGAGGCATTTAACAGTGAAGATAGGATAAATGCTATGACAGAAGAGATTGATCAAATCAGGAAGAATGACACATGGACATTGGTCCCAAGACCGAAGGACAAAAATGTAATCGGTACAAAGTGGATTTTCAAAAACAAGCTAAATGAAAAAGGAGAGGTCATTCGGAACAAAGCAAGACTAGTTTGCAAAGGTTATGCCCAAGGAGAAGGAATTGATTATGGTTAGACTTTTGCACCTGTGGCAAGACTTGAAGGAGTAAGAACATTGTTGGCATATGCTACTTACAAGAATTTCAAGGTATATCAAATGAATGTCAAATCTGCATTTCTGAATGGTATATTAGAAGAAGAAGTTTTCATTGAACAACCTGAAGGATTTGTTGAAAGAGAAAATAATGATCAGGTATGTAAATTGAACAAAGCTTTATATGGTCTAAAACAAGCACCTAGAGCATGGTATGAGAGATTGCACTCATATTTGATCAAAATTGGTTTTATAAGAACAAGTGAAAACAACAATATGTACATGAAGAATGATGAAAATGGAATACTAATCTCAGCCATATTTGTTGATGATATTATCTTTAGTGGAAGTGACTCTCTATGCAAGAACTTTGGAAATGAAATGAGTAAATAATTTGAGATGTCATTAATCGATGAGATAAAGTATTTTATAGGTCTGCAGATACTGCAAATGAAAGATGAAATTTTCATTACCCAATCCAAGTACATAAAAGAAATGTTGAAGAAATTTGGAATGGAGGATTCAAAACCAGTAAGTACTCCTATGACTACCAACTGTAAACTATCAAAGAATGATGAATCTACATCTATTGATGAGACACTTTACTAATCTATGATTGGAAAGTTGCAATATGTTGTTCACAACAGGCTAGATATAGCACATGCAGTAGGTATTGTTGCAAGATTTTCTGCAGATCCTAAGGAAACACACATGATAGCAATCAAAAGAATTTTTAGATACCTGAAAGGCACTGAAGATTATGGCTTAGTATATTAGAAAGGAAATGTCTTTGATTTAAAAGTTTATACTGAAGCTGTTTGGGCAGGAAACATTGATGATAGGAAAAGCACAAGTGGAGGAGCTTTCTTTTTAGGAGAAAGACTAGTGAGTTGGCTTAGCAAGAAACAAGGATGTGTTTCTCAGTCAACAATAGAAGCTGAATATGTTGTTGTAGCATTGAATTGCACCAATATAGCATGGATCAAACAACTATTGGAAGGCATAAATGAGCAAGTTATCGAGCCAGTAACTATATTCTATGATAACACTAGTGCCATTAACATTTCAAAGAATCCTGTTATGCACTCTAAGACAAAGCACATCTCTATCAAATATCATTATCTTAGAGAAGAAGTTCAAGAGAAGAAAGTGGTGTTGGAGTATGTTAGCACAAAGGAACAAATAGCGGATATCTTCACCAAGCCACTGCCAAAGAACACTTTTGAGTATCTCAGAAGTCAGTTAGGGGTCCTACCCCTATCTTCCATTCACTGATCGAGTTCGGTGAAAGCATCAATTCGATGACTCTACAGAATATATTTTAGGAGTTGATGTTGATTTACACAGTTTAGGAGGTTTTCTAAAGGTGTGTAGGAAATAATAAATAGGGAAAGGGAATTGAAGACAAAATGCTCTGACCGAGACTGAGTAGATATATCATAGCACAGAATTCACTTCTCAGAGGAAGAAATTATGTTTTTAGTTCTTTTCATTTTTGGCATTGTTGTCAAAGGGGGAGAAGGCTAATGTATGGGGGAGAAGTCTACTGACTGAAGGAGAAGACTAATGACAGAGGGAGAGCCTTTTAGAATTTGACAGCAATCTAAATCTGAATCAATAAAGTCAAATCAATTGGTTTTTCCATCAATGCCAAAGGGGGAGATTGTTGGCATTATAACAGACAAGTGAGATCATTGGCATTCCAATTACAATGAGAGATTGTTGGCATTTCAATAAGGATATTGAGAAGGTTGTTGATGACTATGGATATAACTGATTAAGGATGATTACTGTCTTAATATTATTATTTTGTCATTGATGTCAAGAAATTGATTTTCTAACTTAGTATGATGTTGCCATATCTTAAGAAGTATGTGATGAGTATAAAGATGTCGGTGAAAGACACAGAAAGAAGAATAAGGGAATAAGTTATTCAATGGGCAACTATAACCGAGTTAGACAATGATGAGATCATGATGTTTAGATTGTTTTGATATCCTACATATGCTATTGTTTGAAAGGTTAATACTATACTATGTTACCGAGCAAAGAACCTAGTCAGTAAACCCTAAGGTTATCACTATTGATTAATGAAGGCAGAATGTCTACCAAGTGAAGTTTAGTATTTATCGAGTCGTAACCGAGCTATAACAGAATGCATTAAATGTTTACATGTGATATTTAATGAAGGAAGTTGATGAGTTGGAGTGGATTAAATGATTGGTAGGCCATGTATGAATATTGTCAATGAATCTTAATCAATGAAAGATCGGCAGGAAGATCTATAGCTTAGATTGAACTGCAATAGCCTAGCACAAGTTCCAAGGAGAAAATGCAAGTTCTGAGGTGAGGTAAAATGTTTTCAGATCGAAGGATACATTGAACCTGGACAAGATTGAAGATCTGATGGCTATGATTGATCATGGGAAATGTGATCAAGGAGATTAAGTGATTGGAAGATTGATTATAGATAGGAAATTGTTGATAAACAATGCATGCGGGGTAGTGTATGCACAAGGATGCTACATAGTGATTACCGAGCATAGAAGCTTGAAGACCTGTTAGAATAATAGAGTATAGAAGCCCAGCAGATAGATAAGATTAGTTCTATGTCTAGATTGTATTGAACAAATAAGAATCTGCTTTAGCATTTTTAGATGTGAAGTTGCAGACATATTTTTATTACTGTTATTTTGAGAAGTAGTAGAAAATATTTTAATCAAGTGGACTTAACAATCTTATTTGTAAAATCCTCTAGCAAGGTGACATTCTTGTTGAGTGTTTGGAATCCTTTAACAAGGTCACTTCTAACAAGGTGAAGATCCTAACAGATTTGAGGGAAATCCCTTAACCGGGTCACATCTAGCAATGTGTTTGTAATCTTTAACAGGATTTGCTCTAAACTGAGCATACTCTAGAAGAGTATATTTCTTAGTGGGTTTGAAATCCCACAGTGGTTTTTCCACGTTAAATCTGGTGTTATATGTTTGTGATCTTATCTATTTATGGGTCTGCATTCATTACTATTTTTCTGATAAGGTTATCGAGGTTGAATCTGTTGTTTTTATTGAAGATTAAGTTTGAATGATTCACCCCCCCCTCTCATATTGTTAGCTTGGCATCTATACTAATCATATTTAGTATCAGAATTATCAATATTTCTATGGGTAGGTGCTCACTATGGTTTTCCCTATTTGGGTTTTCCCCATAGAAAATTTTGGTGTTCATGTGTTGGATGTGTGTTGTTTAATTGTTTATGTGCTGCAATTTTCTCTTTATTTTAGAGTAGTTCTCCCCTCTTAGTCATGCCTTGGGTTCAACAAAATTGGTATAAGAGAAAGGTTCCTCTTGAATAAGATTAACTTCTTAAGGTAGATCCGGTATGACACAATACATGCATTGCAAAATTTCTATCTTTGATGGTACAAAGTTTTTATATTGGAAGGAGAAGATGGAGTCACATTTGGAGACATTGCATAATGGAATTTGGGAAATCATTCAAAATAGATATATACCTCTGTAGGGTGGTGCTTAGACTTTGAATGAGATTAAGTTGAAGGAGACAAATGCAAAGGATAGAGCTATAATCTTCAGCTGTATAAGTGATTCAGGGTTTGGAAGAGTAAAAGGAATCAAAGAAGCTAAACCTATGTGGAACAAATTGTGTTTGGCATATGAAGAAGATCCAAAGACAAAGCAGGCTAGGCTAATGAATTTGAAGCATGAGTATCTAAGAATATCTAAAGATTAAGGTATTAAGAACTATATTCATAGGGTGACCGATCTTGTTGATCGTATTAGAGTTGTCAGTCGATATTTGGATGAATGTGATGTTGTTCATAAGATATTTCTAGCTTTTCATAAATCCTACAAACCTACAAGTTGTGTTGTACAAGAAAGCAATGATTTGAGTAAGTATACCATTGATCAGCTTATTGATACTTTAGCATATTTTAAAATTTTAGAAATAGAGGAAGAGAAAAGAGAAAAGAAAGAAGCAACATCTAATGTTTCAAGACATGATGATCTGGAATGCAATGTAGATATAGATGAAGTTGAAGAAAAATTTGTGAGAAGATTGCAGCGAGGCACCAAAAAATACAAAGGTAAGTTGCCTCTAAAATATTTTTCTTGTGGTAGAATTGGACATTATGCTTCTAATTGGATTTATAGAAAAGAGGATAAGATATTAGTGCTAGGTCCCGACGACAACTCAGAGGGGAGGGGGTGTGAATCAGTTGTCAAATAAATTTAAACCAAAAACAACTTAACCAATTTACTACTTAATATCGGTGAACCAATCTATTATACCGGTGGACAATTTTATCAGATAATTGCAATACCGATAAGGATTAATGCACGAAACAAAAAGACAAATTCATCCACAACACATAACACCAATATTTGTACGTGGAAACTCTGTAAAGGGAAAAACCACGGTGGGAAACCTTACCCACAATCAAATGATACTACTACAGATAGTAAGTGTACATAAATGGGGTCTGCACATGCAGAAAGGCCAAGCACCTAGAGCTCACTGCTCAAACACAAATGAGAGTCACACTGACTACAATTGGATGGTTAAATCCAATAAGAATGTACTGCACAAAATAGCATCTTCATATGCTGGATTCAGTACTGGTGTAGTTCTGATATGCTTTCACAAAAACTTAGCTTCACCTTCAAATGATGTGTGCATGTATAGCTCTACTTATTCTCGCATATACCTTCACACAATTCATTTTTTGCCTTCACATCCGATCTTACAAATAAGATCTTAGATTTATACCATAACCTAAGACTAATTTTAGTAGGTCGGCTCTACAAGATATTACAATAAAATCATTTTACAAACAATACAATATTTGATGCAATAACAGATTCAACATGTCGGCTTAATGCATTTACAACAATAATAAATCATCTCCATAGTGTGTCATGCTGATATGGAAAAGATAAAGTTGCCGGTGTATAACCTGGACCTATTTTCCGGTAACAACAAATATGCAAGTACAAATATACCAATAAACAATTCTCCAAGTTGAGATGTCCAAACAATGTCTTCGACATTACCAGGTGTTTTCCATGCCATTCCAAGAGTTGGTGATCATTATATCTCGTCGGTGTACCATATACCGGTGACTGTGCAAAATTCACTTGCTTGCCGGTGAATGTTGCTGGATCTCCAAGGTGCTAGAGTTTTAGTAGATGTTGACATCAATGACAAAACCATACCAAAATACCAACAATCTCCCCCTTTGGCATTGATGGCAACACAAGATTGAATAACCATCAAAGTGCATTAACAGAAATGCCAAATACCAACAATCTCCAAAGTAACAATCTCTCCCCCTGAGAGTAACATGAGTACCATGTTTCATACCAATCTCTCCACAAAAGATAATGTGTTTTTCCATAGATATCACTCCCCCTTTGACATCAAATGCCAAATTTACAACAAAACCAAGTTCATATACAAAATACCAATCAATTCAATATACCAACTACTCCCCCTGAGAAGTAGCTTCCTCATCAAAGTCGAAGTAAAAAGATTTCTCTATTAATTTCTGTTGGTTGATGACAAGTATCAACTCTCTAAGTATCTACCAGTGGGGGTATGACCCCAAGCTATTCTCTAAGATATTCAAAAGTCTCCTTAGGAAGAGGTTTAGTGAAAATATCTGCAAGCTATTCTTTAGTATTCACATAAACTTGTTTTATTTCTTTTGCTTCAACATTTTCCCTTAGAAAATTTAGTTTGATGGAAACATGTTTTGTTTTAGAATGTAGTACCAGATTCTTAGATATATCAATTGCTGTTGTGTTATCACAATAGATAGTTATAGGTTATGGTATAAATGTAAGATCTTATTTGTAAGATCCAATGTGGAATGCAAAAAGGAATTGTGTGAAGGTATATGTGAGAATAAGCAGAGCTATACACGCAGACATCATTTGAAGGTGAAACTAGGTTTTTGGTAGGTGTTGACATCAATGACAAAACCATACTAAAATACCAACAATTAGATGATGATGAGAAGAAAAATGAGTTTAGAAGATGAAAATTTAACATAAGAGAGAAGAAGGGTTTATGTTCTATTGAGGAGCATACATCTAAAGATGAAGTTGATGATGACTTGAATGAACAATCTTTGTTTCTATAAGTTGATAAGGATGTTGCCTTGAAGAAGTCAGGAGAACAAAAGATAGTCAAGACTGCATTGCATACTAAGATAGAACCGAATACATAGATTATAAACTCTAAATGTTTGAATTATATGACCGGTAATAAAGACAAGTTTATTAATCTCAAGAAGTACGATGGATAATTAGTGAAATTTGTCAGATAAGATGGTGTATATATTCAAGGTATATAGGCCTTTTGGATGGTACTCCCTTCTCATGCATATATTTCTTTTCAAGGGTGGTGACTACTTTGCCAATGAAATGGATCTAGTGAAAGAAAAGGACGGGGAGAAAATGCCAGTTCAATTATGGAGCACAGTGTTGTCATGGGACAGGGAAGATGCTAGCTACCTAAAGTTTGATAAGTGCTTTGCATCCAAGATCGGAATTCTCTTATGCTTAGAGAATCCAAGGGTCCCTAAAGCTCTTTTGGAGTTTCTTAGGCCAAAGGAGTTTCCTAAAGAAATCAAAATTGTCCTATTAGAAGTGTTTCCATTGATTGTAAGCATAAAACTGATGATTTTTACCATGTTGAAGGATTAAGACATAGGTTGTTAAGTGTTAGTCAGATGTGTAGAAAAGGCTATGAAGTTTTGTTTAGTATCACCAGATGTGTGATCAGAAAAGAGAAGACTGGTAAAAGATTTCTAGGAGTTGGAACACGTGGAAATGTATACTACATCAAAGATAGAAAGGAGAGTAATTTTTTTTTAGCAAAGAAGCTTGAGATTGTTCCAACAATTATAGAGAAGGAAAGTGATATGGAAGAGAGCAAAGAGAAGGGAAAACATGATGAAGAAGAAGAAGAGGATGTCTTAGCAAAAGTTTATACTAAGTATGTTCAGAGCATCATTTAGAAAATTAGATAATTGGAGACAAGACAAAAGGTGTTCAGATAAGAAGGAGGATTGCAGAAGCTCAAGAACAAGCTAATTATTATTTTTTATCAATGGTTGAGATAAAGACTTATGAGGAATAAAGTAAATTTGAAAGTTGGGTAACAAGACTTGAGAGATGGTACCTAGACTGATGGACAAGAATATAATAGGAACTAAATGGGTATTTAGAAATAAGCTGAATGAGCAAGGATAAGTGACATGTAAGCTCGCTAGTCCTAACCTTAATTAAACTATCTAAAATAAATCATATTAAGGTCTAATATGCAATTATACAATTGGATAAAAATAACCATTAACGTAAGTACAAAATTTAACATTCATACATAAGGAATGGAGTTAAAGTAAGAGCAAGTAGGAATAGAATATCACACCAAAATTGTATAGCCAATATGCATAAGAATAAAATAAATGTATCAAACTTAAATTAAATTACCTACCATCCTAAACAATAAGAATTCATAAAGGAAATAAGAGAAAACACAAAGAAACACTTAAGAAATGAGTCATGTACATGATGGACACATGTCAGTAGGTTAGTGGTTAGTAGTTTTCCTTTCTTTTTATTAGTTACATCTTACATGGCGACCTCCTATCACATCTATGACAGTAGACCGCATAGCTCTTTAACATAACTTATTTATGAGACTACATAGGTCATTTACACAATTACTTTAGGAAGTGGCTATTCTCCACATAAAATAGCATGTTGTACTAAAAAATATCATCAATCATACATAAAATCGCATACCCATACATATTAGTCATCACTGATAGAATAAATGGAAACCGTGAAACCATTTGTCAGTTTTGCATTTGATGGATGGGAACTTTGGAGGCAGTAACTTTAGTTTAAAGTCTTTGCTACAACGATCATAGATGAAATAAAAGCTCTCTAGAAATAAACGGGGTTGTCACTAGTTAGTGAAGTAGCTATACTTGACTTTAAATCTTTTAAACTTTTCAAATGTCTTTAATTTTTTATTTTTATGCCCACCCATTCTTTTATTTTGTTTTCAAACCATAAAGCTCCATATGATATTTTTTAATATTATTTTTTAGCCTCCATTCTTTTATTTTATTCGTACATTTTTATGATAGTTTCTAATATTAATTTTTATAATGTTTTTTTATTTTATTTTATATATCATAAATAATTTTAAATATATATTAATTTTTTTTGTTTAATTGTATTTTTTTAAAATAAAAAATTAGGATTTTGATGGTGGAAAAAGAAAACAATTCTCAATACAGTTTTAAATGAAAAATAAAAGTAAATAACATGAATAAAATTAAAAAAATAAAATGATTCTAAATTAAAATAGAATAACTATTACATATAATAAAGCAAATAAAATAACTTTTTTAGTAAAATATGATTATTTTTAACAAATAAAATAACTCTTACATAAGAAATTAATTGCAACATATAAAATAAGATTTCTAGTAAAATGAGATAATTCTTGAACAAATAAAAATAACTTTTAAGTGGAAATATAATTATCCATGCTATATTAATGTTAATATTAATGTATATTATTATATTATAAGAATAAACATAATTGTCGTGTCATAAAATTGCGCAACCTGCAATTTTAACGACATTTGAGGTCCTCACCTTGGCGACGACACACTCCTTTCTGAGCAAGACCTCTTTCTGCATTTTCACCCCTTGACCCCTTCCTATTTAAGCCCTGAGGTAGCCTCAAGACCCTATCTAAGCCCCAAGATAGGGCATGACAGGCACGTAGTGCCCTTATCCCTCTTGGACAGGGGCATGGTGCCCCTGTCCCACCCTCTTAGAGTGGCCCCAAGATAGGTCCCCCCGACCGTATCTATGTTAGGATTCCCAAAGATACTGAGAGGGGGGGGGGGGTGAATCAATATCTAACTGGTATATAAATTTACTTGACTTAAAACATGAAAAACATATTAAAACAGTGTATCGGTAAACTAGAAATAATGCAGTGAGAAAGAATAACAATAACCACATGAGAAGCACACCATAACATAGTATTCTAACGAGGAAACCCGGTGTGGGAAAAACCTCGGTGGGATTTGTGACCCACAATATTCACTTACTGGCCAATAAGGGAATATTACTCTTACAATAGGGGCCTGCACATGTAGGAAGGCCAAGTTTCTAGAGCACACTTCTCAGTTACAAAAGAAGTCACACTAACTTAAAAAAATGGATTATATTAATCCAAAGTCTTGTACTGCTTCAGATTAGCATATGCTATGCCAGATCCAGTACTGGTTTAAGCTCTTCTACATACATAAACCCTTAACCAATAATTTGCATATTAGGTCTGCATAATTTTACCTATCTCCTTATTACAAAATGATCTATAATGATCTCATACATATATGAGTCATATTACAACTCGCCTTGTCGACTTACAATAATTATACAATTAATTACAAAATACATTTTAAACAAAATTGAAGTCGGCCAAGGTGCCGGTATCCTTCCTTTCACTGTTGGTGTCTTGTGTACTGATGTAGAGTCTGTCGGTGTCGGTGCCGGTATATTTGTCTTGCTAGTATCATATGATTGCAAGGTTTCCATCAATGATACAACCTTCAATCACCTACAATTTCTCATTGGAGTGTGCATTTGCCAACAATCTACACTTTGGGATCCCAAATCTCCCTGATGTCGGCCTTTGGTGAGATGAATTAATCTTCTGAGGCATGTATAAAAAGGGAGTTGGTTTTCTCATTGGCAGAAGCAGGGATGAGATAAGAAATCATAGGAAAAGATATACATCATCAAGCATTCAAGCATTCAAGTCTTTTTTATTTATCCATTGGAGCAATATTTCAACATTCATTTGCAAGCATGTATGTGTGTTAGAGTTTTGTCATAATACATGCCATTCCATGCAACACTTGTGATTACATTCAAGAAGTAAAGCAATAATCATCAACAAGTTGTAGATCTACAAGGTATACATTTTTATTGTTTGCATTCAAGCATTTGCAATTACATTCTTTCAAGGTTGATTCCTCAACCGGGGTTTGACTGAGGTAGACCCCTATCCACAACCCATTTTCTTCTCTTTTTTGTGTGTAGGTTGCAGGTGCGCAGCTGTAATTGCAGGTTTGGGCTTCATTTGCAGAGACAAAAGAACCATGTACACTCCTGCCATAGTCTTGATGACTTTTTCCCAAATTTGTAGGGCAGATCTGTATCAGTCTAGTTAGCTCAAATCCGAAGTTACAACATGATCCCAAATCGGTAGCTCCTCATTTCACTCATTTTCTCTCTCTCTTTTCCACATAGTCAACAAGTCAATTTTCTCATTTACAAAAGAGGGTAAATCACACTTCAACCCTTGCAATCCACTTGGAATTCACATCCTTGTTTCCCTTGGATTTGGATTTAGTAGATTCAAGCCCCTCTTTTGAATGTAAAGTTCCTCCAAGTGAAAATCATCCTAGTGACTTCCTTTCTCTCTCCTAGGTGGGGAGTCACTAGGGTCCAATTTTTCACTTTACAATAATTAAAATATATTATTAATTATAATTGTATTGACATAATTATTGCACTTTATTATAAAAATATATATAAATCTAATTAATATTAATATTTATGTTAAATTATTGATTACAAATTTTATAATTCTTTAAATAAAATATAATAATAATTAAATAGTTCATAAATAAAATAAATCATCATTGATTAAATTTAAGAAACCTAAGATTACTTTAGATTTTTTAAGATATCTATAATAATTATCTAATGAAGAGGATGTTAATTATTTAAATATTAGATTAAAACATTGATTCATAATTTGATATAAATGATTAGCTTGCCAACGATATTCACAACCCAATTCCATTTGTTTACTAGATCAAATTACTATTGTACCTACCCAACTACCTAATATTTGATTCTTCACTTACATCACCTACAAGTTATCAACCTCACTCTTAGATATCAAAATTGGGGTATTTGTAGAATTACAAGATGCAAATGTCATTGGAGATATAAAAATCTTTGCAAAAATTCTCAACTGTTTTAGTTGTTCTTTGAGGTATTTTTTAGCTTCATCTTTAGAAATTGTAAACTTCAAATTTTCAATAGTAGAGTCTAGATAGGCCACATATTCTTCCCTTTTTGTATACCAAAATTGACTTAGGCCATTTGGTAATTTTGAGGGTTCATTTCTTTGACATCTGTATCTATAATAAAAATTGTTATTTTAATAATCCTTTCCCTGTTTTGTTTTGTCTTGATGACTAAGAAAATTTTGGGATTCTTCAGAGATTTCTATTTATTTATCATTGCATGTATTGCTACCAAATCTAATTATTACACTTGTTCAATCCAGGAAAAAAATTATTGCTTAAGAAAAATTGGGCCCATGGATCAATGGTAAATAAATAGGATGAAATTGAAATACTTATTGTCTAGGTCATAACCTCTCCATCCCACCCTCTCTCCCCCTTTCTAGGTTTCTCCCTCCCTTCCTCTCCACCTATCTACCTCTACATATAGGTGTCATTTACCACAACTCTCTATCCCCAACTATCCATCTCACTTCTCTCTTACTATCTAGGTCTCTCGCCTCTCTTTACCCCTCTAGGTCTCTCATCTATCTATATGTCCCCTCTATAGTTCTCTCCCTCCCTCTCTACCTCTATCTCTCCCCCCTCTTAACCCTATCCCTTTATGAAATCCCTCCTCTTCTCTCTCTCTCTTCCATAACATCTTTATCTCCTCCTTCCTCCATGTCCACCTCTCCATCCATCCCCTCTTACTCCTCTCTTTGTTCTTTTTTCTCTTCTATTCTACCTCCCTCCCTTTCTTCCCCTCTCCCTCTCTATCTCCCCATCCATAAATATCCCCATATCTATCTCACTACTCCACACTCTTTTATTCTCCCTCTCTCTACTATCTAGGGCATCACCTCTCTCCCCTTTCTAGGTTTCTTGCTACCTTGCTCTCCACCTATCTGCCTTTGCATCCATTTATTGTTACTCACCTCTCTCTATCTCCCTCTATCCATCTCAATCCTCTCTCTCACCACCTATATCTCTCATATCTCTTTCCCCATCTAGTTCTCTCACCTATCTATTTATCCCCTCTCTAGTTCTATCCCTCTCTCTCCCCCTTTATCTCCCTCCACCTTTACCCCTATCTATTTTTAAACTTTATCCTCTTCTCTCTCTTCCCTCACCTCTTTATCTCCTCCTTCTCTAGCTCTTTCACTTAATCCATGTCTACCTCTCCCTCAATCCCATCTTACTCCTCTTTCTCTTTATTTTTTCATCTCTCCTCTTATCCCTCACTCTTATTTCTAGGCATCTTCATTCCTTTCTTCCCTTCTCTATTTTTGTCTACCTCTCCCTCCTTACCCCCATTTGTCTCTCCCTTACCTACTAATTCTTATTCTCTCTCTATTTTCTACATCATGAGATTTCCATCAGACCCTCTCTTCCCCTCTCCAAGTTTCTCCCTCTTTCCCTCTTCACCTCTCCATGTCTCCATCTAGATTTCATTACTAACCTCTCTCTATCCTCCTCCGTCTCAACCCTCTCTCTCTTCTTATCTAGGTCACTCACCTCTCTCTACCTTGCCTTTTCTCCTTAACCCCATCTTTATCCTTTTATCCCCCCCTCTCTCTTCTTCACTTTCCCTCTCTTATTATTTCTCCTCTCTAGTTCTTTTATCTCTACCTCCTTACCCCTCCTTCTCTTTTTGTTAACTTGTCTCTCTTATTTTCTTCTCTCTCTTCCTCACCTCTACCTCTTCCCTTTCTAGGTCTCTGAATCAATTCCTTCCCAACTCTCCCTCCCTCCCTCCCTCCCTTTCTATTAGTTTCTATGTTTTCTTCCCTCTCTTCTCTTATCTCTCCCTCCCTTGTATAGGGTTTAGATAATAGGTTGTAGGATATAAGGTTTAGGGTACACAAGGTTGAGAGTATTGGTCATATTGATGCATCTCTCTCTCTCTTTCTCTGGTATAGGGTTTAGGGTATATTTTTTAGAGAATGGGGTAGAGGGAGTGAGGGACCTTCCATGCCTTTCTCTCTCTCTCTCTCTCTAGTATAGGGTTTTGGGTATATAAATTATTTAGGGTATAAGTTTTAGGGAATAGGGTAGGCAAAGTATGAGACCTAGGAAAGGAGATAGAGAAGAGAATAAGAGAGTTCATAAAGGGAGAGTGGTAAGGGGGGAGGGAGAGAACTAGAGAGGGTACATATGGAGAGGTGAGAGATGTAGATTAAAACATTGATTCATAATTTAATATAAATGAGTATCTTGTCAACAATATTTACAACCCAACTACATTTGTCCACAAGATTCATTTACCATCATATCTATGCAGCTATCTAAAGTACGAGTTATAAACCTCACTCTTGGATATAAAAATTGGTATATTTACAGTATAAATAGTAGGTGTAAATGATATTGAAGCTATCAAATCTTTTATAAAATTTTTCAATTGTTGTAGTTGTTCTTTGAGTTATTTTTTAGTTTCTTCATCTTTAGAAATTCTCAACTTCAAATTTTTAATAGTAAAGTCTAGATACCTACAATCATCTCAAAGACTCAAAATGATTAATATACTTAAGGATTAAAAAATAATGTGACATATACTTTGGTATAAAACACAATGTGGAATACTTCCTCAGTTGATTATGGAGCTACATTTAAATGGTTAGGGAGCTCACCTCAAATGTATTAAGATACATTTTTTGTCTTTCTTTTATCTCTAATATGTAGTTGTAAAATACTCTATGGTTTCATAACCAATCATTGATTCTCAATCCTTTCTATCTAAATTATTTTTGTTGGAAATGGATTAACCATGTTTAAATAAATAGGTTTTTTAGTTTACCCTTTACTTTTAAACCTCTTCTATAACTCCCTCACAATATATTCTAGCTAAAATTGAGATAAAGTTCCACTTTTAGATTGTTAAGACTCTTTCTCTTGATAATAAGTTTTATATTTAATGAAAATTTCTTACCACCACTCATTATCTTTTCAAAATAGAGCAACTACTTAAGATTTCATATAGCTCTCTTCGAATCAAGGAGAGTGATTTCATTGATTTGCCTATGAATTATGCTACATGAAATTATTGATCTTGGCCTTATTAGTATTTACATTCTAGGCATTGCATCATGTGCCAAGAGGATAATTAGAGACTTGGATATTAATGAATCCGAAAAAACTCTTCTCTAGCACTATATTGCTTCTAGAACTATTTTGGTTTACAAGTTTGGAAAGGTCTTAATTTCTTTTCAATTCTTCTTATAAAGGAATCTAAGAAAATTCAAGGAAATTTTATTGTTAAAGGTATATGGAATGCACAAGAATAAATTAATCCTTGGCTTATCTATAATGAAACTGACTTGAAGACTAGAGTTTCCATCAATTATTGTTCTTTTTTGTGGTTTCATGTGATTTTTTACTAAGGTAGACCTCTTGCCAAAGCTCCCTAGGATTATGTCTTCAATTTTTTTAAAAGAGAGATTAAAATTATTGTGGTATTTTTATAACCCCACATTGAAATATATGCAAACTTGATGCATATTTTCACACTTGATATTGTGTTATTTTTCTAAAATATATGGAAAAAAATGTTCAAATGCTCATTTAAATGTCAGTCCAACCCTTGCGTTCGGATGTCCAAACAAAAACAAATCCTAAGGGTTGGAAATTATCAAAGTATATAATAATGTGAGCATGTTCTATGTGTTCTTTTGTTGTCTTTTCAACTACCAATCCATAACATACCTATCTGACAAGGTGACTATCAACAATATTATGAATATCAACGATAGTATATCAATATCTATGTAGTATTCAAAAATGTACTCCTTAGGGAAAAATACATACAAGTTGCTACTGGGATACTCAACCAATAAGAACTATTCAATTTTAACCATATCAATGAGAGAGAATAGTTGTAGGTGGAGATGAAGGAGCCTTTGTTAATATGAGAATAGGTACAAAATACTCTAGACAGGTTGTGGTAAAGGTAGATTAATCTTAGGCTTGAAACAACTTGGAGGTTGGAAGAATTATAATTTTAATGTGGACAATAGATTAGGGGTATGTATTAGGTAGAATTTTTTTGGAGCTATCACATTGTTTACAAATATTTTCAATTGTTATAGTTGTTCTTTGAGTTATTTTTAATTTCTTCATCTTTAGAAATTCTCAACTTCAAATTTCCAATAGTGGTGTCTAGATAGGCTACCTATTCTTCCCTTTTTTGTTTAATTTATGAGAGGTAAACATAGTGTGTAAATACAACTATTTTCAAAACATAGTGTGTAAACATGACGTTTTTCAAAACATAGTGTGTAAACACATCTTTTTTCAATGTGTAAACATGATGTTTTTCAAAACATAGTGTGTAAACACGATGTTTTTCAAAAGATAGTGTTTTTAAAAAACACAATGCGTTTCAGAACACACTATGTTTGTTAACCTACATTTAAAAACATACCAAATTCTTCTTGTATTATAATATTTCCTTATTATAATTTCTTGGGCCATGAGGCCACGAAATGCTTTTATATCATTTTATGGAATCGAGAAACAATATATTCATTCTCCTATTGACTTCTAGTGCAATAAACAAAATTATTCTTTGCATAGTATTTATCAAACACAACAAAAATATAGAACTTAAATGCACTATTATAGAAATAGTAAACAAAGTTGATTCAATGAAACACCAACTTTATTAGTCATAACTAAGTTTGTTCAGGTTGAAAAACAATGTGACTTAAATGCACTACTATCAAGTTTGTATGATATGAAGAACTCTTCTATTATGAAAAAATTGGTAAAGAAACAAAATCTACCTTCAAACTATATCTCACCACCTATATATCTATCTCCCTATCCTTTATTTAAGATATCTATATTAATCATGTAATATAGTGTTGAATTGATTTTGTTGGCCCACTAATTATAAATATTATTGGTCAAAAATCCTCTTTGCATTTTGATTTAAAGTATGCCTATATCCTAGTACAAAGCTTCAATCTTGGTACAACTAGATTCACATTACTTTCATTTCCAATTGGTCTGAAGTTGTAAGGTTACAAACAACATTTTTATCACCATAGTAAAGTCGTAGTTGTTATCACCACAATAAAGTCACCATTTTTATCGCCAAAGGAAGCAAAGGCAAACACATCATGTTTATCTCCATAACAAAGATAGAGATGAGAGAGTTATCATTATTTTGTGGGTCAACCGACTATGTTAACCAAGGTTGCTAGGAAAGAGTGATGAGAGATGCAGACAACACAAAGTGTTTACTGCCATAGTGAAAAATTGCAATACCTTCCCTAATACTTTACTTTCAATTCCAATTGTATCAAGTCATTCAGATATAGACACTGTGTTTATGGCCGCTGTAAAGATGTCATGTTTATCTTTACACTAAAGACACTATGTTTATCTCCACAGTAAAGACACCATGGTTATCAACACTTTAAAGACATCATGTTTATCAATAAAGAAAATAGAGGAGATAAGATGATGTGTTTATCACCACAGTGAGCTTGAATTTTAAATATGTCTCTCATAGTTAAGATACATGAAGCCCTTGATTAGGATGATATGATAAAATTATAAAAGAAAAATTTGCATACAAGGAATGCAGTGAAGGGAAAAGGTATCTTCAAAAAAAGGAGAAAGGTCCCATTAAGTTGTTGCAACTATAACCAAGATGATTTAGTGTAAGTACTTCACAAGTACCTCTCTATCCATCGCATCAATAATATTTTCATTTTATTCAAATGTCATAACCCTTGCATCATAGTACAAAAATGAATCATAATACAAAAATCACTCATTTATTTTGTTTTCACACTCTTCCTTTGATAAAATATATGAAATTATTCATATGTTCATGAAATGTTGATCCTTTTATGGATAATGAACTAAGCTTATCACATCTTACCAACCATGAAATAAGCCTGTGCCACTCGATCTGTCACAATATAGATGGTAGTATTATAAGTGAATGCTATTGATGTATTGTGTTTATTTACACTTGTGTTATGTGCTCTTGTGATAATCTGTATTGTCATTGTATGTTGTCTTTGTGAAATTCATGCCTCTACGTCATCTCTACCTTTACTAAGGTGATAAACACAGTGTGTGTTGGAAACCAATAACACTCAGAGGGGGGGGGGTGAATCAGTCTTATACCGGAATAGTAAGTTTTATCCTTATTAAAATATGCATACACCAACCGATATACTAGTATAAATAGAATTGAAAGAAGTAAAGAAACTAATAAGCCAATCACATAAATGAGAATCATAACACACATTATATGTGGAAAATCTCAAAGAGGAAAAACCATGGCATGATTTGTGACCCACAATATCAATCCATTGGTCATATGAAGAGATATTACAAAATATGAGGGGCCTGCACTTGTAGGAAGGCTTACAGCCTAGAGCACACTACTCAATCACAATAGGAGCCTCACAGAATACATAAAATTCTAGACTACAATCCGGAGAAGTGTGAACTGCTAAGATAGCATCTTCTATGCTAGTATATAATTCTAGTTTAAGCTCTGTATGTTCTGGTCTAAATCCCTAAACCTTTTACCGGAATAACCCTTACAATAATTTCCTCACATACATAATTTCTCTGATATATTTCACATCATATTATATTCACATATCCATCACCATTTCATTGTCTATATCTATGTCAAAATGATCTATCAAACTATCCTATATACCCTATACAAATTTTACAAGCCTTATGTCAGCTTACAAAGATATATACAATATCAAATTATGTGTCAACCAGACAATATAAATGCATAAACATTAAAATCAATTTGGCGATGTCGGATCCAAGATATGTCGACCTCTAATACTGATAACCTTTACTAAACCATGTCGGCCTGCATTGTCGATGACCAAAGAAATCCTTTTGTCCTTCCGGTGTTGGTGCCGATGCCAGTGTCGGTGCCGGTGCTGGTGTAGAATCTGTGAAGTGTCTATCAATACACCATAGAATCAAAACATGAAGCCAGAACACAAAATCATGTTTCCATCAATGACAACATAGTGAAACCAACCAATAGAGTGTCAATTGCCAACAATCTTCCCCTTTGGCATTGATGGAAACACTCATGTGAAAAATGGTCAAGGTTTCATTTGTCGGTTTCATCCTGTCCTGCTCCCCCTGAGCTGGATATGCAAAATACTCCATATCTCCAAAACTCCATAACTCCATAACTCCCCCTAATGTATACAACTCTTTTTATTCTTTTTCACATCTATACTACTCCCTCTTTGACATCAATTCCATAGAAAATTCAAAAAGGAATGTCAAAGAATAAGAACTGTACAATGAATATCCCCAAAAATGTCTTATCGGAGCTTGATCAACTTCAAAATTTCTGGACAAGCCTTCTCCAATAACTCCACATAAGTATCCAAGCCAATTTTGAATGTACCATAAATAGATACACGTCCACTCAATAAATATGCAAAAGATTATTTCTCATTTACCTCTGCTGGTGTGGGCTTTCCCACCATATCCATGCATTATTTCTTATGTACAAAGAGTGAATCCAATTGTGGACTCACCAAGCCTCGCATACTTCTGGGTCTTCTAATTATTTTGTCTCTTTCCTTCTCAAGAGCAGAAATTTGGTTCTCTAAAATCAAAATTTGACCATCAATTGATATAGTCAATAAAATCAATCCATCAAAAGAGTTAGCAATACTTGTAATTTTCTCCTAAATATCCTTTATCTTTTTATCTACATTTGTTGTAAGAATTTCAGTGTTAAAACATATACCCTATATATATTTGTACATTGTTTCAAAGAGTTTTCTCTTAAAATCAGCTTCTCCTCAATCTTTTTCTTCTTTGTTTCAATTACCTGATCAAAAGTGGCTCTCTTAGCCTGAGTAAACCTTTCTAGTGCTTGTTGGTTTGAGATTTGTTGTAAGGATTGAAATTCCATTGAAATATGCTCAGTGATTATCTTAAGCTTGCCGAATGGCCTCGCTTCATTTTCAATCTTACAATCCGAGACTAGTCTGTGTAAAATAGTGATTGATTGATCTATAATCCCTTTATCTGTGGATCCCTCCTTCATCAGTTTTTGAGCAGCCATCATCATCAATTTAGTGTGACTCATCTATGTGATGTTTTTCTTTTCTACCTGAGAAGTGTCAATTGACCAAAAACCCATACCCTGTCGAATTCCCCTATTTTATCCTCTGAAGTTTTATCCTTTATGACCTTCTCACTTGCACCAGTGGCTTCACCAATTGGTGTAGTCTATATAGCTATCGGTTCCTTTGTAGGAACGGTAACCTCAAGGTGTACTTTATTTCTGGAGGACATTTATCCTCAATATTAGTATCATGTACAATGGTAGCTTGTTCATTCTCTGTATTAACCAATTTCTCATTATTTGTCTATACATCTATATTTATCAGGGGCTAAATTTCCCCCTATCTTAATATTTTTCAAAATTGAGGGTGAAGTAGCCATTAGCCCCTTTCCTTTTCCTTCAACTGGGGTATCTACAGTATTTGTCTTTGTTTCTGGTGAAGTAAAGAATCCTCTATTTTCTCCCAAAAATTTAACCCATACTGTTTGAGTCTCCTTTATTATTTCATTTGTTGGCATTCTACACTTAGATGAGAATGGTTGATGTTATCATTGATGGCAACCAACTAGTAATAGGGTTCTACAAGATTCTATTGATTATACCAGCAACAGACTTCGCATACCGGCACCAGCAGCTACACAAAGTTCATTCACGCTGACATCCAGTTTACAACATAAATGAATGATACCAACACTCAGGCCGACATAAGATAAAGCTTTGTTTATGCAAATTATATTATATTGTAATTATTTGTAGCCGACATGATGTATTGTAAAGACTCATATGTGTATGAGATCTTATAGGTCATTTTGTAAGAAGTAGTATAATATGTAATCAAGTAATGCAACCGGCTTATGAGAGCTAATATCTGTATATGCATTTTGATGTAATAATTTTCTTGAGTGAATAAGAGCAGAGCAGAGAAAAGAAAGGTTTATGGCAGAGGTATTTGATAGATCTTAAACCGGTATTGAATCCAGCATTGTAGATGATATTTTGAGCAGTACATTGTCATTGGATTTAATCATCCAATTTTGTAGTAATTGTGACTCTTTTTGTGATTGAGCAGTGAGCTCTAGGCTGTTGGCCTTCCTACATGTGCAGGCCCCTATTGTATAAGTAATATGTATTCATATTGGCCAGTGGGTAAATATTGTGGGGCACAAATCCCACTGAGATTTTTCTCATGCCGGGTTTCTATGTTAAAACATCTTGTGTTATGGTGTGTATTGATGTTGTCTCTCTTATTTCTCTTTATTGCATTATTGGTTATTTACCGGTATACTAATTTGGGTTGTAAAATTGCAAACAATTTTAAATATTTGGTTAACTAGTTAGACATTGATTCACCCCCCCTCTCAGTGTCTTTGGGATTGATCAAGTATCTAACATCATTTACTCTCAGATTAGTTATCCTATGTTTGCTATTGAAAACTTTTATGTCTACCACCTCAAGTGTCTTTTCCATTTTATCAGGAGCTATAGTAACACAAATAGATAATATATCTTGAATTTTAATGTGTTTATCCTCTTGCATAGATGATAATCTTCTAGCATCTAATATGTTATATAACTCATCCAGTATTTGATTTTCTATCTCTATTAAGGCTTTCTTATAAATATCTAAGTATAATAGGACTGACTTCTCTACATCTCTTTGTTCATGATCCTCAAAGTTTTCATAATAAAATTGAACATTCTTCAACATGGTATCTTTAGTGATTTCATCTACCAATTTTGCATAGGTTTTAGGTGAAACCTTATCAGAATCAGTGTCATCCTTCTTCTTCCTCTTTGCAGTACTGGATGCAACTGCAAGTGTAGCTTTAGGTACTTACTTTTGTGTTGTTATCTTGATTGTGACCTTCCTAAGCGGTTGCTTATTTTATTTTGCATTTGTTTCCTCCAGTTTCTTCCTAACAACCCTCTTAAATGCTAATGGTGTGTCATCCTTTGATTCTGATTCTATAATAACAATCTCAATATGAACTTCCGGATCCTTCCTCTTTATTATTTTCTCCAGGATAGCATCAATTAGTGCTTTTATGTCTTTTGAGACCTTCTATATAAATTTTCTTTCTTTTCCTTTCGGTTGAAATCTGTTTCAACCTCTTGAGTTTTCTGTTGTGTAGTACCATAGGGCTTCTCTACCTCATCTATTGGTGCATCTATAAGTATTTTTGTATAGGCATCAAGAATTTGTGCACCCACCTCATAGCCCATTTCTTCAATCCAAATCTTTTGGGGCTTAACTACTTCCATGAGAGTTTCATCCTTCTTTACCATGAACCATATGTCGGTAGAATATTTTCTATGATACGCTCAGGTACCCTTACCCTAGACCTCATAGATTTTTGAAATTCCTTAAAATACCCCCATACCTTATCATCTATTTGGCTTCCTAATGCAGCAATTGACTATTTCAATTGTCTTCCTACTAGGATGTCAAAAGCCTATTGCCTCTTACTAGAACTGAGCGTATCATTCACAAATATAACATCAGGAAAACTAATAAGTTCCCATATCGAAATGTACCTTTCTTCTCACCCTTGATCTTTCCTAGATTTAACAACTCATCAAGCATCCAACTGCATGGATCTAATTTTACATTATCTCTCATCATTTTGTATGCAGCCAAAATGCATGAACTTGAAACACAATTTAGTCGGTTTGACTAAGTTTCCTTATACCCGATGATCATGCTACCAAATTTGATGTCCATGTTGGTGATAGTGCTCACTTTCATGGATCTTTTGTCAGATGTAGCACCGATGATCTTCCTCACGAAATCATTTGAAACTTTCTTATTTGGATGTTGCCCTATTGATGGTAAACTAGTGATTGCTCAGATGGCTTCCTTGGTGATTTTGTAAGGTATATTCAGCCATATAAATTCCCCATGTACTTTTCTCAGTACATATCTGATTATCTCATCCTCAAACTCTAGAATATATAGAATGTCTGTAAAACCTAGTTCTTCAATATGTTTATATGCTAGTTTGATCTTTCCAAATTCTCCCATTAGCTCACTCATATACATGGCCTTAATTTCTAAAGTTCGCAAGTCCTCGATTTGACAGTGAATATATGCCCTAACATCCTCTACATACACAACTCCCTCTGAAATGCGAGAAAATTCTCCAACCAAATCTTCGAAGGTAGCCACATGTGGATACCACGTGAAAATTGTCCTGGGGCAGTCCTTGACCTCTACGATAGTTGGGTTTACAACAAAAATGTGAATAGAATATGATCCCACTTCCATGTTTAAAGATAAATACATTTTTTATCGCTCTTGGTGAAAACCTTCAACAAATTCTTCCAGACGCCGATGAAATTTCTCAAGAAGAAATCTGTTTGCCTTTAAATAGCCTTTGATCACACTTTTTCGCTCTAAATGCAAGATGATTAAAAATGAAGTGTATTCGACCTTTTAACCTTCAAGAAAAACCCTAATCTTCCATTGATATAAATGACTACTGATGAAAGCTATTAGATCTCGCTCATAACATATCCATGTCAGATAATCCCCTCCAATATCTGGAACATTTTCCAGAACCTCTTCCTAGGCCATATGCAACATCTTCATGAATTTTGCCTACCCCTAAGGCATCTACCTCAAATACTAGATGAGCTTCCTGTTGGTACAGGAGTATCCTCTTCTATTGGATAAGTAATCAAGACATTCCCATCTGATGATTGTTCTTCATTCTTCCTAACTCATCTCTGAGTATGATCTTGTCGGATTTCACTAACCTTCTCTTTTACTTACTCCTTTGATCCTCCATTACTAACTGGTGGGTTTTTGCTTCTACAGAACTTAGCAATATGTCCAACCTTAGTACATGCATAACATGTAACATTGTTCTTTCGAATTGCTTTGCTAAAACCGGTGAAATTGCTTGAACTGCACTGATTAGCCATCTTTCCAAATTTTCCACAAGCATAGCATTTAACATTCATTTTGAAATATTTTGTCTTATGACCAAACTTATTGCATTTAGAACATTTACTAGGAGCAAAATTAGGGTTTTGATTTTCTCTGTTTCTACATTGCCTAGCCATGTGACCAAATCTATTGCAAACAAAACATCTACCATTGAATTTATAAGCATTAAATTGTCTTAATGGTGCCTTATGGTTTTGATCTTCATTAGCAGTACCGAAACTCTATCCTTGCTCAAATCCAAGTCCACTAGAACCTCCAATCTACCTCTGTCTCTTCAATAACTCATCAAGTTGTGTCGAGTTGATCTTGAATTTTTCTTTGTACTCACTTGTAGTAGTTAAATCTTCTCTTAGTATTATCATTTGTCTCTCAAGCTCTTTCTCATTACTGTGGGATTGTATCAAATCAGTTCTCAAAATATAATTTTCATGAACCAACCTACCACATTCTTCAAATTTGTTCTTCAGGGATACAACAAGATTTTCTTCCTTTTTCTTTCTCTCCTCAATCTCCTTAGACATCCTCATAGTTATAACTTGCATTTCATTTTTCATAACCATGTTTTCCTGACTCAATTTCTGACATTGTTCCTTAAGTGCATCTTTCTCTTCATCATCTTGATTTGGCAAAAGTTCCTTCATCCTAGCTTGAAGAAATGATAGCCTCTCTTGTATGACAAGAATGAAATCCTTAGTAGAATTCAATTCATCTTGTAGCTTTAAGCTCTTCAACCTTTCAAAATCATAATCTTCAAGTGCCATCTCAAGTTGCTTATCCAAAGCCATATTCATTGATTTTGGTTTCACGATCTTCCTCAAGCTATTAAACTTCCTTCGAGGCACAAGGATCTGATACCAATTGTTGGAAACCAATAACATTGATAGGGTGGGTGAATCAGTGTTATATTGGAATAGTGAGTTTTAGCCTTATTAAAATATGCATACTAGAATTGAAAGAAGTAAAGAAACTAATAAGCCAATCACATAAATGAGAATCATAACACATAGATTTATACGTGGAAAACCTCAAAGAGGAAAAACCACGGTGGGATTTGTGACCCACAATATCAATCCATTGGCTATATGAAGAGATATTATAAAATATGAGGGGCATGCACTTGCAGGAAGGCTTACAGCCTAGAGAACACTACTCAAACACAATAGGAGCCTCACTGACTACATAAAATTCTAGACTACATTCCGAAGAAGTGTGAACTTCTAAGACAACATCTTCTATGCCAGAAGACAATTTCGGTTTAAGCTCTGTTTGTTCTGGTCTGAGTCCCTAAAACCTTTACTGGAATAAACCTTACAATAATTTTCTCACATAAATAATCTCTCTGATATATTTCGCATCATATTACATTCACATATCCATCACCATTCCATTGTCTATATCTATGTCAAAATGATCTATCAAACTATCCTATATACCTTATACAAATTTTACATGCCTTATGTCAGCTTACAAAGATATATACAATATCAAATTACATGTCGACCAGATAACATAAATGCATAAACATTAAAATCAATTTTATGATGCTGGATCCAAGATATGTCGGCCTCTAATACCGATAACCTTTATTAAACCATGTTGGCATGCATTGTCGATGACCAAAGAAATGCTTCTATCCTACCGGTGTAGAATCTGTGAAGTGTCTATCGGTACACCATAGAATCAGAACATAAAGCCAAAATACAAAATCATGTTGCCATCAATGACAACATAGTGAAACCAACCAATAGAGTGTCAATTGCCAATAGTGTGTTCACCTTTCCTTCCTATGGTGATAAACACATGGAGTTTACCCTCATGATAAAAATGGCGCCTTTACTATGGCGATAAACATGATGTTTGTAACTAGAGTATGATTACAATCTGTATTGTCATTATATGTTGATGTCTTTGTGAAATTCATACCTCTGCATCACCTCTACCTTTACTGAGGTGATAAACATGGTTTGTTCACCTTTTCTTCCTATTGGTGCCCAAAAATGGGTTTATACTAACTCAAGGCAGAGACCAACTTGTTTTCTTCTAAAATATCTATGGAAAGCCACTTCCAACTGTTTAATATTCTTCAAACTTGGACCAACAATAACAAGGATGTGAGATCCTTCTTCATTTTAGGCTCTACAGAACCAAGGAGGGTAATGCCCAATGCCTATTTGTGATTTTATGCTACAGTCACAAATTATGCATGAAACAAAGAACATAATCTCATATAAAAACTCATCAATTCCCTTACCTTTCTTTCTATATTCTATGGTAAAATTTGGGCTTCCTGCATTGATTTTACCAACAAATAAGTTGGTTGGAGTGTATGTGGTCTCTCGGCATGAAATTTAGAGTCCATGGACATCATTCTGAGCTCATTTCCTCTTTGTAACCATTTTGTAAATAGGGGAATTGCCACTTCTTTATCATCATTAAACTTTTGAATAGCATTAAAAAGTAAAGAATATAAGGCATGGAAATTGTTTAACCTGCTATCAACTTTCTCATTCAAATGAGTTAGAACTGAGTTAACTATATCCTTTTGCTAGTCGACTGATTGTTTTTTTGATTCTTTCAGTTTATTTTCTAATTCAACAATCTTCTCTAAAAGTAGAGACTCATCTGGTTCAATTGATCTTGTAGTATCAGGCTCATCGTCATCATCATAGGGGACTAATGTCATACTAGGGACATCAATACTTGTATTTAGTTGAACTAGTTCTGCTCCCTGGACCATAGGTGGCAACCTGGATATAGATGACTCAAATGGCCCTGTAAGTGCAGGATAGGAAACCTTTATTTGTCCTTTCTCAGGGAGTTTCACTCTTGTTTGCAACTCCACACACATTTTTTGAGATGCATTATTATCATTAACTTTCTTATCAGCTCAACCTTCTTTGAAGCTTCCTTTTCTACACTCTCATGTGTCGACTTAGCAACTTCAACATTTAACTTTGTAGTCAAGTTGGGCTTTAAGTCACTAATGGTAGGCTTCCTAGGTCCTTCCTATAGTGCCCATATTGCCAAGGTTGCATAATCATCTACAAAATCTGATCCTCTTAATGCTAACCTTGCTTCTTCTTCTGGATTAGAAAGCTAACCCTTTGATTTCCTAATTGTATCAAATTCCACTGCATCTTCTATGTCCCATTTTGTCAAGATCAAGACTCCAGACCGACTTGCGATTTTCCTGCCCTCATCAGCGGTGATTTCCTTAAATTCTTCCTTCATTTCACTCTTTACTTCCTCTTGGTTTTCTTGATCTAATCTGTCTGGCCTTTGGGTGTTCTTCTCAATAATTCTTCTTTTGTACTCCTCAACCTTCATCTTCCATACTAACTACAAAAAGGATGGGATCCTTACAATAGCATCATTCTCAAGGAATTTATCACATTCCTCCTTTCTTGCATCTTTGAAGGCTTTACCATGGATATCCAAAGGAGTAAGATCCAACTCCAAATTAGGAGGTAATGCAGGAACACCGAATTGCATTTCTGCACTTGTTGCAATGAACCTATCTTCCTCCATTTGTTCCTCACCCTACCTTACTCGTGAAAAAGATACAATTGATGGAAAAGGACTTCTATTAGAATTTTCAAGATTGATGATCCTAACTCCTTGAAGAGGCTTAGTTTGTATCTTGGGGACAGGCTCTGAACTCATCATCTTCTTACCCTTTCTCCTTATCAATCTTCCACTGTCATTGCTAGTATCTTTCTCATCACTTGTTTCTTCTCTTTCTCTTTTGTGAGAGGATTCCTGAATAGGCCTCCCTGCTACTATGCCTCCTACTCTCTAGGATAAAGGAGGTTGTGAGCTTGATTATTGCCGGCCATGAACTTCTTCAAGTTTGTCTATCTTTTTCTTTAAAATCTCGTTCAACTCATCAAAAAATTTCATAACAAAAGAAATCTTGGCACAGAATGGGAAAAAATCCTTTAATAGGTCATGTTTTGGATCCATCTTTTGGATAACGACCCATAATTTTCTAAATATTATCCACTTCTCTTTTCTCCATTCCTGAGTCATGGAATCAAATTCATTCTTGATTGAGTCCTTGGGAAAATTATGCACATGGGGCAACAAAGTTCCTTTTATTCTTGTTCTAAAAGTTCTATAAAATCCCTCAGGATCACTTTTTCTAGCTATACTCACCCCCAAATGATATGGAGCAAATAATTTGTTGAAGTTATCATATCCTCTCTTTAGAATTACAAAGTAAGGGATAATAGTGTAATCCAAGAAAATTGTTCCTTTTCCCTTTCCTTTTAAATCCTTATCCTGAATGCATCCTATTGGCCACATCACCTCAGCAAAACCCATTCTCAAAGGAATGTTGAAGGGAAGTACATGTCGATGTCCAGAGAAACCATAGATCCTGATAACAGTACTTATAGAGTAAGGGATTAAATCCCCCCAATTATGTTCAATCCTGGGAAGAGGAACCCTCTCCTTGGGTCTCACAAAATCATGCAATTCCTTAGGAATCCTTAGCGGATTAACTATCAACTTTTTCCTCAACCTAGAACCAAAATTGTTACCAAACCTTATAAATCTATCCTCTTGTCTATCCCAAGACATATCTATGCTCTAGAGCTATACTGGAATCTCTTGGTTATCAATTTTCCTTTTGAGGTTCATTGTACCCTCAAAGTAATCTGCATTCCTAGAAAGGAACATATACATGAGTAAAGAATACTAGGAGAATTTAGCACCAACTACTTGATTCTTAATATCTAGTAACTCCTCATGAATCTTTTCCTCAAGGTAAGGGGAAAACTTGAAAACTACTGTAAAGTCTGGATGTTGTATTTGCATAGCCATGTACATAAAATCAAGCGACATCACTATAATGAGATTAAAACCCAATATTTGACACATAGAGAAGAAAGTAGTCTAAAAATAGGGAGCAAAAGCACCAACTGGGAATGGATCCTCTCCGATATGGTATGTTGTATTCCCTACTCTGGCTAAATGCATTGGAAGGAAATTATTTCTAATGAATTCCCTCATCTTGTAATACTTTGCCTTTTGCTCATTTAAATCTATCTGCACCAAGCTCTAGGATGGTTCATATAGGTCAAAAATATCTTGCAACTCTTCCCTTATAATGGTTCATATAATTTCTCCATCATTTCCCCTAATAACCCTTGAAACTGGGTCATATCTATTTGCAACATCTTTGAGTAGGTCTACATCCATGAAAACACTCGGTACTACCAACTTTCCCAAATCATACTACCAAGGACTAGATAATAGTGAATTCAATTTTATTTGTCCATGCCATAACTTAAACATTTCTAACCCAGTCATCAGTATATTAGCATCCGCCAAGTGGAATGCTTTGTTAGTTAACCCTTCCCTTAGGGTTTTTCCATCTACAAAACGCTTCCCTTGTTGTTTATCATTTGTAGAGGGCTCAAATTGGTCCAAGAAATCATCAAATAGATTTCTTTTCATATAATCTACTTGTCTTGAATGTTTCCGTGAGAGAGCCATCTTTTGCAACTAGGGCTTTATACTATAACTCCAAATTTAGGAAGGAAAAATTAGGGCTACTATAAGATTTTAAATTACTAGAGTAATTCAGACAAATTTCACTACTCTCTGTCTAGCACCTTACCCTAGAACAAATTGAAATCTCTTCTTACAACTTTACGCATTTAGAATATCAATTTGTTTCAAGAACATATGGAGAGATCACATAAACTTATTTCTTTGATTTTCGTCACAGATGACAATTTTGTGTCACAGAGAGTCGTTTCAACCTTCTTCAGTAGGAGGAAAACCTTTTGGATTGCTATGAAATATTTTCTGAATGAAGAAAAACATTTTAAGAGTCTTTAATTATTGACTGGAAAAGAACATGAATGTCTTGTCCGCCATTAATACTCGTGCGAGTGAAACAACGACTCATAACTTTGCATTTAAAAAGTTTAAAACCTGGTCATCGATCATCTTCCAAGCTGGCAAATCCAATGATCATCTCTTGTTGACTCAACACTTGACTTTCCATCTGTATCAATGAACCCACAAAATCATGACTAATTAGCACCACATCATCCTTTGACCAGACTCAATCAGTGGCCCCACTATAAACCTTCCTGGCCAACCTGGGATGCATGGCATCATCTTGCGATGCCGCAATGTGTAATATCCTTGCAAATTCCATCGCGGGGATACAATGGTCATCAGATCTGTTCAAACTTTACTGCTTTGCACAATGCCTGTAAACTCCTCTACAATTAAAACTCGAGAACCTTTTACCCGCTAACAAAACATCTGCATTCATTTTGAACATGTGCAAATTGATAGGACTATTAGTAAACTGACTTTTACTGCCTGAGAACCAGTAACATAATGCTTCAACCAGTTATACTACCAATCCTATCAGTTTCTGCTGAAAACGTGTGGCACAATCTCGCAATGTCGCAATCCTTATAATCCTCACATCTTTGATCACGAGGAAGTGCAAACCATTTAATTCATTCTCTTATTAACAACCCACCGAACTACTTAGGACTTTCAGACTTAGGAAAATATAAGCACGAACATAAATATTTAAAAGGGAGACCGATCATAAGGAAATTTCTTTTGTGCATGACTTAGGAAAATCATATTTCATAAACCAGTTAACCACCACCTAATACTTAGGAAATGGAATGGCCCCACCAATGAAAGTGGTACCCTCAACCTTAAGTGATAAAAAGGTAATGATAGAATATAAAAGGACCAAAGAATTTCCTTCATACCAAGATTTAATCAAGAAAAGACATAACCCCTAAAGCCCTAAACCCTGATAACATGACAGAGGGAAAAATAAAACTAGAATGACCAAATTTTGCAAGACATAATTTTAGGTCCTATCACTTCCCATGGTGATAAACACGATGTTTTTGACTCTCCCTCCTTTGGTGATAAACAAGACAAATTTATTTTCACGATAAAAATGACTCCTTTACTATGGTGATAAACATGATGTATGCAACCTGTGCACGATTACAATCTATATTGTCATTGTATGTTGTCTTTGTGAAATTCATGCCTATGCATCATCTCTACCCTTACTGAGGTGATAAACATGTGGTGATAAACACAATGTTTTCAACTCTCCCTCCTTTGGTGATAAACACGATGAATTTACTATCGCAATAAACATGACGCCTTTACTATGGCGATAAACATGGTGTTTGTAACTTGATCACTTGAGAGAAGTTGGAAATGAAAGTAATGTGAGTCTACTTTATTTCACTTATGTGGATCTAAGAACTTAAAGGGATGGATTACAATGTATATTGTCATTCTGTGTTGATGTTTTTGTGAAAGTCCTACCTTTGCATCATCTCTATCTTTACTGTAATGATAAACACGGTGTGTTCGCCTTTTCTTCCCATGGTGATGTACACGATGTGTTCGACTTTCCTTGCTTTGGTGATAAAAAAAGTGAATGTATTGTCACAATAAAAGTGTAATCTTGTCTCTAATTCTAATTCTAACCTTAATTACATTGTAACCACAATCCTATCTTTCTTCAAACCCTAATCTAATGTTAACCCTAACCCTGTTGAAACCATAACCATAATTTAACCCTAATCCATACCATAAACATATCTCTCAGTGTAATTTTAACCTTGACACTAATTCTCTCTTTCTGTTAATTGGTGAATTGTTATATAGAAATTATATTTTACCAATTTTTATATAGAAATTTTAACCTTGACCTTCCTCTTCGGGTAATAGAGGTGTGTGCACCCCAGAAAAAGTGTATTCATTATTTTATGTTGTTATATGATTGTGATAGGGTTGCATTATAAATATAAATTTGTAGGTTAAAATACACATTATCATTTTTAACCTCCACACAATTGTGATATCCAACATGCCTCTATTACCTAAAGAGAAGGTTGTATAGGTTGCAAAATGCAATGTGTAATTCAACCATGTGTAATTCCTCAATTTATATTATTGTAGGATTATGATAGGGTTCCATTATAGATATAAAATTTGTTGGTTAAAATACAAATTGTGTTTTTCAACCTGCACACATTAAGTTGTGATATCCAACATGCCTTTGTTACCTAAAGAGGATGGTTGTGCTATCCAAAAATTCATTTGAGATGACATTCAATGAGAAAAATATCTTATCAACTATAAACTAAAATTCTAGTGGTTGTAAAACACAATGTGCATTTCAACCTACAACTTCGTCTATACAATAAAATCCTATTGGAACCTTACAACAATATAAAATAAGGAATATACCTTTTTGGGAGGGACATATCTCTATTACCTAAATAGGAAGGTAGTTTTATCCAACCATTCATTTGAGATAACATCAAATGAGAGAAAACACATCTTACCAATCATGAACTAAGATTGTACAGGTTGAAAAATATATTATGTAATGTAAAATGTAACTTCATATTCATAGTGTAATTCTATCACAACCTTACAACAATATAAAATGAGGAATACACTTTGTTGGGGTGCACATATCTCTATTACTTGAAAACAAAGGTTGTGATATCCAACCATTCATTTGATATAACATCAAATGAGGAGAAAAAATCACATCTTACCAAACCTTGAACTAAGCTTATGTAGGTTGAAAAACACAATATGTAATTCAACTTTCAATAGGTAATTATAGAGATGTGATTTACTCTAAGAATAAGATGGATACATAATTCAATATATTACCTCATTGATATACTAGGGATGGCATTTGGAGACAAAAGTCCAAAATGTCTTAGAACCTAATGATGATATATATAAAATAATGATCTCTAAGGTATTGATAGAGCCTAATATCCATATATAATTTGTTTGATGAATTTCCACTATGTTGTCCTTACTATTGAATTAAGACATACTAAAAGTGTGACATGAAGTCATAGTAGCCTCAAATGTGGATTCACTAGTTGACTTTGTTTCTATAGATCATCACCAAATGTCTTCATGGGTGTCCGTATAATCCAAGACCAACTATATTTTATTTGGGGTTTTACGCCTAAATAAAGTATTTCAATATTAACTCATTTAAAAAAAAAAAACTAGCTTACATAAATTCAATTAAATCATGATTTAATTGTTGGAGTCCAAGAAAACTAAGAGGGGGGGGGGGGGGGGGGGGGGGTGAATCAGTGTTCTTCCGGTAACACAAGATCTTACCTTATTATAACATACACATATAAACTGGTAAATGAAGAAACACATAACATGAAGAAAATAAACCAACCACATGAATGAACACCATAACACACTAAATTTATATGTGGAAAACCTCAAAGAGTAAAAACCACGATGGGATTTGTGACCCACAATATCAATTCATTGACCATATGAAAGATATTACATAGCATGGGGGCCTGAACATGGAGGAAGGCACATTGCTCAACACAAAAGAGTCTCACTAACTACAAGCTTCTGCTGAGATAAATCAATATTGGTGAACTCACAAAATGCATCTACAATGCCAAAAAGAGTTCTAGTTAAAGCTCTATTTTGTACCGGTTTATAAAGCTTGAATCCTTCTACCGGTATCTCCTTTCCTCCAAGAATGTTTTACAAACCATCTACTAATCATAGCATGATATTGCATCTTTATACAAATGATCTACATACATATCCTTCGCATTACACAGTTCTTCTTCCTTGTCATATATATTTTCCTATATCAGAATGACCTAACAAACTAACTTATATACCCTTTACAAACAATATGCCTTATGTCAGCTTACAATACAAAAGATATTCAATGTCAGTTCTTACAATAATTACAAAATGATTTTACAAATAAAACCTTTTGGATCTGAAACTGATGTCGGCTTCACTGAACTGCTAGATGTTGGTGCTGGTTCCGGGGATGACCCTAAATACTCTAATGTAGGTATCCGCTGGTGTATGCCTCCAAATGTCAGTATATGCCTTCAATAGAATGTTGTTTCCATCAATGAAAACATATGAATCCAATGAGTGTCAATTTCCAACAATCTCCCCCTTTGGCATTGATGGCAACACTCATGTGAAAAATTGATTCCCTACCAGTTCAATTGAAACATAAACATGGTCCCCCTGAGATGATTGACTTTGCCTCCCTTACACATTATTTTCACATAATATACAGTCCCCCTTTGGTCAATGCCAAAGACCGGTGAATGAATTGAAAGAATAATTACAAATTACTTTACCGGAGTTTGACGAATCTCAAAATTTCCGGGTAAACTTTCTCTAGCAATTGTACATAGGTATCCCAGTCGGTTTTGAGTGTTCCAGATATAGATACAAGTCCACTCAGTAAATGTGAAAGTGTTTCTTTCTCAGTGACTTCTATCGGTGTGGGCTTTGCAAGCATATCCATACATTCCCTCTTATGTACACCAAGTGAATCCAATCTTGGACTCACCAAACCTCTAAGACTCCTTGCTCTCTGAATGATCTTGTCACTTTCCTTTTCAAAAGAAAAAAATAGGTTCTCCAAGGTCAAAAATTATCCATCAATAGAAGTTGTGAGTGAAGTTAGTCCATCAAAAGAATTAGAAATATTAGCAATCTTTTCATGTAATTCTTTTAACCTCTGATCTACATTTACTGTAAGAATCTCTATATTACAATAGACCCTGGAGATGTTAGTACACTATTTCAAAGAATTTTCAATGAGTATAAGTTTCTCTTCAATCTTCCTCTTCTCTATCTCAATAATCTAGTCAAAAGCGGCTTTCTAGGATAGAGTAAATATTTCAAGTGCTTTCTTGTCAGAAGTCTGTTGCAATGATTGAAATTTTTTAGATATATGCTCTGTCAATGCCTTAAGCTTGCATCGGTGGCTTCACCACATGGTGCAGCATTAGTTATTGCCGATGGAGTATTATCCACAATATTATTTGTAACCTGTACATTACCAATATTGCCTTGCACAGACTGTACAAATTAGTCTCTATCTATTTAGTCTGTACACTCTCATCAGCTATAGGTTTATCTGTTGGTTCATTCAAAATTTGAACTGAACTTCCCGAAATTAGTTTCCCTTTAGATGTGTCCAAAATGGTGGGAGCAATTGCCTTAGCAAATTCTTCTTGAGAAGTGAGAAAATCAAGATTCTTTTGGAAGAATTTTTTCCAACCATCTCTGGTCTCATTTACTATCTCATTGACTCTACCCATCATTAGGCCTATTTGTCGAGTTTTGCTGCTAAAGACTATTCTATTAGCAACATCTACACACCTTTTCATTTTCTCATTATTTATAGAGCCACACATACTCAAAAGTTCAACTTCTTTAATTTCTATATCCATCCTGATTGCATCTAATCTCCTTGCATCTAACTTATTATACAATGATAAGGGGGTTTCCTTCAAAATCTCTACCAAAGCTTTCTTATATATGTCTAGATATAAAAAAATTGCTTCTTCTATTTCATTTTTCTCATTATCATCTAAATCTTCATAAAAATTTGACACATTCTTCAACATTCCATCTTTAGTTGCCTCATCAACTAACTCTGCACAAGTCATTTTACCAGATTCAGTTGCTTCATCACTCTTTTTCTTCTTGCTAGGGGTTGCAGGAGCGGATGGAGTCTGCTGCCTCTTCTTTGCTGGAGGTGTGGGTGTAGTTGTTACATTTCTAACTAGCTTCCTCCTTGGTTCCACTTTCTTCTCCTCTACCAAAGGCTTGCCATCTTTCTTCCTTTGTACCCTTCTGAATGCAAGAGGTTGATTATGTTGGCAATTGACACTCGATGATTCATTTTGTTGTCATTGATGGAAACAAGATTAGATGGAAATAATTTACCAACATTAGGAGGCATATATCGGCAAACATCAGCTTTGGAGCATTCAAGGCTACACTAGCACCGACATAGGCATCAATACTTCAAGGAAGCTGACATCAAGGAAGACTTATTTAGAAAATCATTTTGTAATCATTGTCGAGGGCAACATTGAATATATTTTGTAATTTATTGTAAGTTGACATCAGGCATATTATTTGTAATGGGTATATAGGTCAGTCTACTAGGTCATTTCGAAGAAGAAGAGGACATGACATAGGATAATATAGCAGAGCTGCATAATGTGAATTATATGTATGTAGATCATTTGTATGTGAATGTTATATCATGCAATGATCTGCAGATGGTTTGGTAAGCATTTTTGGAGGAGAAGAGACACTGGTAGTAGTATTCAAGGTTATGAACTGGTACAGAGTAGAGCTAGAACTAGAACTCTATTTGGCATAGCAAATGCAATTTTAGTTCAATTTTATTGTTTTACTTAAGCAGAAACTTGTAGTCAGTGAGACTCTTTAGTGATGAGCAGTATGCTCTATGCAGTGTGCCTTCCTGCATGTGCAGGCCCCTATTATATGTAATATCATTTCATATGGCCAGTGAACTGATATTGTGGGTCATAAATCCCACCGTGGTTTTTCCTCTTTGAGGTTTTCCAGGTATAAATTTTGTGTATTATGGTCTTCATTTATGTGGATGGTTTATTTTCTTCATGTTATATGTTTATTTGTTTACTGGTTTATATGCGTGTGGTATAAAAGGGTAAAATCTTGTGTTACTGACAGAACACTAATTCACCCCCCCCTCAGTGTCTTGGATCCCAACAATTGGTATCAGAGCCTAGTACTTCGGAAGAAGTTTAACAACTTGAGGAAGATCCTAAAACCGGAATCTTTGAACGTGGCTATGGAGAAGCAACTTGAGATGGATCTTGAGGATTATGATGTTGAAAGAATAAAGAACTTTAAATTGCAAGATGAATTGAATTTAGCCAATGAGTTCATTCTTATCCTGCAAGAAAGTTTATCATCAGCTCAAGCCAAGAGAAAAGAACTTTTGCAAAACTCGGATGATGAGGAGAAGAATGCAGTTAAGGAACAATGTCAGAAACTAAGTCAAGCAAACATGATCATAAAGAATGAAATGCAAGATCTGACTATGAGGTTATCAAAAGATATTGAGGACAGAAAGAAGAAGGAATATAATATTGTTATATCTCTGAAAAAAAATTTGATGAATGTGGCAGATTGACTCATGAGAATAATCTATTGAGAACTAATTTGGCACACTCCTGGAACAAAGAACAAGAACTTGAAAGACAAATAACTACTCTGAGAGATGATCTAACTACTGCAAGTTAGTATAAATAAATATTCAGGATTAGTATAAAGAAAGGACAGTTGGATGACTTATTGAAAAAACAAAGGCAGATTGATGATTCTAGAGGACTTGGATTTGTACAAGATGAAAGCTCTGGTACTGCAAATGAAGATCAGACAACCGGTATGCAGAACTCATCAGAACAAAGGAAACTGGTAAGGCAATTTAATTCTTATAAATTCAATGGTAGATATTTTGTTTGCAATAAATTTGGGCATATGGCTAAACAATATAGAAATAAAGCAAATCAAAACTACAATTTCATTCTCGGTCAAGCACAATTGCAAGAAATATGGTCATAGATTAGAAGATTGTAGAATGAATGTTAAATGTCATGCATGTGGAAAGTTTGGACATTTTGCAAATCACTGTAGGTCAAGGAATGACATAGGATTCATCAAAGCAATTCAGAAGAACAATGTTACATGTTATGCATGCAACAAAATAGGTCATATTGCTAAATACTGCAGAAGAAAAACTCAATCGGTTAGCAATGATAAAGATAATGAGAAAGGAAAGAAGATGGTAGATGAAATACAACAAGATCACACCAAGAGATGGGTTAGAAAATCTGAAGAACCAAGTGAAGATGGATCTACACTGGTAACTCCATCGGTAGAACAGGGTATTCCTCCACCGATAGAACAAGGTATTCCTCCACCAATAGAATAGGGTATTCCTCCATCAGAAAGAAATTCCACCGGTAACTGAGGCATAAGCCTTAGTGGTCGGCAAAGTCATTGCAAAATCTTGCATATTACCCTGGAGGAGATCTAAGGAGATCTGGAGAGTTGTGTTTATCATTGTTGAAGGTTCACCCGACATAAGACTGTGAAACCGACACTTGGTAGAGTTGTTTGCGAAGCATTTATTATAGAGAAAGATTAGGGTTTTACTCGTTGATAAAAGGGGTAAGTGAATTCATTTTCACTCATCGAGCATTCAAACATTCAGAGGAAAGAAAAGGCAAATTTCAAGCGAAATAAGAGCGTGAAGAAGCATTGTGAAAGGATTTTGAGCAGTTATAAATCTTCCACCGGCGCTCACTTTCAGGTATTTTTTAAAAATGGCATCTGGATCTTCAACTCCTACTTTCATTGCAAATCCCACCATTGTTGAAGTAAAGGATAGGTTAAGACCCGTATTCAAGGAGGTTCCCCTGATTTCTAAGAAAGAAGACTCTGCAGGAGCATTTTCTAGGGTTCCTGATGGCATGATATATGTTGAAGATGTTAGGGCATACAATCACTGCACCTAGAGGGTCTAGGCATAAAGGATATCAAAATCATGTATCAATCTGTGATACTAGGAGACTCCAAAACCATCAAGCCAGAATATAAAGCAATCAAGGATCTAGGGTTAATCAGTATTCTGTACATCAGGAACTCAAGGATGAAGTCATCAAATACATTCTGATCAAGGTTCACAACAAGTTTATCTGGCTGGATCAGCCTTACATGATCACCAAGGAGGCTATTCAAGCAGTCACTGGCTTACCCAAAGTCGGACAAGAACCTGGCAAGAAAATTTTCAACACAGAGGTAGAGAAAATCACCAGTGCAACTCTTGATAGCAGATCAATAAGGATCAACACAATTACCAACAATGATGTGAAATTTGCAAGCATGATAATAGGTTATAAGGTAAGTCAATCTAATCGATTGAATTTTTTTGCTAGTTCATGCATTCATGCTACTACATCTTCCACCATTCCTGACAAATCAAAAGGGAAAGGTATTTTGGGTAGTTCAACTCCAATTTTGACTACATTGACAGTAACTATAGATATACAGACACAACCGACAGTAAAGGAGAGTGCACAGTCCATACTGGCTAAAACTATTTTTGAGGAATGAAATGTATAGGATACTGTAAATATTGTGGATAATACTCCACCGGCAATAATTGACACCAAACCAAGTGGTGAAGCCACCGATGCAAAAGAGGTTGTAGAGGATAAGGTAAAGGGAACTGAGTCTATACCGATAGTTAAAACTAATTCCTCGACAAAGGTTTTGGCAATTGACACTTATCAGGTTGAGAAGAAATCAGTCATTGAGATGAGTCCAACTGAGTTGATGATGATGGCAACTCAGAAATTATTGGAGGGTACTATAGACAAGGGAATAATTGATCAATCAGTTACAATGTTGCACAGATTGACACCTGATTGTAAGATTGAAGATGGAGTAAGCCCTTCCGACAAGGTCAAAACTCTAACACAAAATATTTCTAACAATTTTCAATCTCTGAGGCAGATTATAGACTAACGGGTTTTAGAAAGATTCACTACAGCTAAAAGAGCCACCTTTGACCAAATCATTGAAACAGATAAAAATAAAATTGAAGCTAAACTCATTCTTATTGAGAATTGTTTGAAACAAGGTACAAATATCTACAGGGTCTTTTGTAACATAGGAATTCTTATAGCAAATGTAGATAGCAGATTAAAGGGGTTACATGGTAAGGTAGCTAGCATTGCAAACTCTTTTGATGGATTAACCACACTAACAACGTCTGTTGATGGACAAATTTTGTCCTTGGAGAACCAAAATTTTTCTTTTGAGAAGGAGAGATAAAGTCATTAGGAGAGCAAGAAGTCTTAGAGGACTGGTGAGTCCCAGATTAGATTCATTGGGTGTTCATAAGAGAGAGTGCATGGACATGATTGCTAAACCCACACCGGCAGATGTCAAAGAGAAGGAAACACTTGCCCACTTACTAAGTGGACTAGCATCCATTTCTGAAACTTTTAAAACCGATTGGGATACATATCTTCAGTTGTTGGATAACGCTTACCCCAAAATTTTGAATTTGGTCAAGCTCCAGTGAAATTAACAGTATTCATTTATTCTTTTGTTCTGAATTTTTTCAATTCTTTCACCGATCTTTAGTATTGATGCCAAAGGGGGAGATCTGTGTATATATGTGAAATATGAAAAATATCAGAAAAATGAGATACGATCACATGGGAAGGATATTAGGATATCAAAAGGAGTGAGTTGCTCAGGGGGAGAATATTCCATTTGAACCGGCAAGGAATCCATTTTCCACATTAGTGTTTCCATCAATGCCAAAGGGGGAGATTGTTGGCAATTGACACTCATCCGATTCATTTTGTTGTCATTGATGGCAACAAGGTTAGATGGAAATCATTTACTGGCATTAGGAGGCATATACCAGCAGACACTGGCTTTGGAATATTTAGGGCTACACTGACACCGACATTAGTACTTCAAGGAAGCCGACATCAAGGAAGACTTATTTAGAAAATCATTTTGTAATCATTGTCAAGGGCGGCATTGAATATATTTTCTAATGTATTGTAAGTCAACATAAGGCATATTATTTGTAAGTATATTGGTCAGTTTGCTAGGTCATTTTGAAGAAGAAGATGACATGACATAGGATGAGACATAGGAGAATATAACAGAACTGCATAATGTGAAGTATATGTATGTAGATCATTTGTATGCAAATGTTATATCATGCAATGATTTGCAGATAGCTTGGAAAGTATTTTTGGAGGAGAAGAGATACTGGTAGTAGTATTTAGGGTTTATGAACTGGTAAAGAGTAGAGCTAGAACTAAAACTCCATTTGGCATAGAAGATGCATTTTTTAGTTCAATTTATTGTTTTACTTGAGCGAAAACTTGTATTCAGTGAGACTCTTTAGTGATGAGCAGTATGCTCTAGGCAGTGTACCTTCCTGCATGTGCAGGCCCCCATTATATGTAATATGCTTTCATATGACCAATGAACTGATATTGTGGGTCACAAATCCCACTGTGGTTTTTCCTCTTTGAGGTTTTCCATGTATAAATTATGTGAGTTATGGTGTTCATTTATGTGGATGGTTTATTTGCTTCACGTTATATGTTTATTTGTTTACTAGTTTATATGTGTGTGGTATAAAATGATAAAATCTTGTGTTGTCGACATAAAACTAATTCACCCTCCCCTCTCAGTGTTCTTGGATCCTAATAGATTATCCTTTGGATCAAAGTCATAAGTGATAGAAGAAATGAAAGTCTCAGGCCTCTTCACCTCAGGAGGACTTGTTGTTGCCGGTTGATATATCAGTTTAGATCCAGAACCTAGTTCTGTATCTATCCTATGAATTACATCCTGAACAAATGCAAACATTTTGTCTATCTTTTTTTCTCTTCTTTTCTTGTTGAAACCAATCTTAACCTCAAGAGCCTTCTCCTCTGCAGTTCCAAAGTGTTCAGCTTTATCATCCAAAGGAGCATCAATCAACATTTTAGCATATAACTCCAAGATGTTTTCATCTACTTCATAACCTAATTCAATGACCCATATAGTTCTAGGTTCCACTACTTCCATCAGTGTCTCATCTATTTTTACTATGAAGAAAATATCAATGGAATATTTCTCCACAATGTGTTTGGAAATTCTCTCCCTCGATCTCATGTTTTCTTGAAAAGTTTTGAAGTAGCCCCAAAGCTTCGCATCCTTGTTACGACCAAGACCAGTGATTGCATATTTGATCTGCATACCTACTGGTATGTCATGACGCCAACTCTTCTTTCCCAAACCTGGTAGCTCATTCATGAAGTACACCATTAGACAAACAATGATATTGCCAAATCAGAATATTCCTTTCTTAACACCTTTGATCTTGCCAAGATTAATCATTAATTCACTCCTCAACCATTCACACAAGTCATACTTTTCATAATTCTTTAACATCTGATATGCAACATGGATACAAGAACTAGCAACAGAGTTCAATCAACTTGATTGAGTTACCTTGTAACCAATTATCATGCTAGAAAATTTCACATCTATGTCTTTGATGGTGCTGACCCTCATAAATCTTCCATCATGGGTTGCACCGGTGAGCTTCTCAACTGCAGTGTTGGAGATCTTCTTACCTGGTTCCTGCCCAACTTTGGGTAAGTCGGTGATTGCTTGAATTGCTTATTTGGTGATGATGTGGGGCTGATCTAGCCAAATAAATTCATTATGGACCCTTCTTAGAACATATCCGATCACTTCATCCTTGAATTTCAGTATATATGGGATTCCAGGTAACCCTAGATCCTCAATGATTTGATATTCTGACTTAATTGTACTAGAGATGCCTAGTATCATAGATTGATACATTCCCTTTATTTATTCAGTGCCTAAATCCTCTAATGTGCAGTGAATATAGGCCCTAAAATATTCTACATAAACCACGCCATCGGGAACTCTCGAAAACGCTCCAGTTGAGTCTTCCTTCATAGCAATTTGGAGAACTTCCTTGAAAGAAAGCCTAAGCCTATCCTTAACCTCAACAATAGTGGGATTCACAATGAAAGTAGGAGAATATGATGATCCAGATCCCATTTCAAAGAAATACCTGGAAAACAGTCCTTGGTTGAAGGGTTTTGATTACTTCTCAAATGACTGTTGGAAATTCTTTGGAATGCCTTTGCTCACTCTTGATCACCTGTGATTCGTGTTTTCTTCACTCTGGTTTTATCGAGTGTTGGGTGAGTAAAAATGAGTCCATTTTCCCTTTTTATCAGCGAGTAAACCCTAATTCATAACTGTCATAAATGCTTAGCGATGTACCCTATCGGATGTCGGTTTCATAGTTTTATGCCGGATAAACCTCCATCAATGATTAGCACCACTCTCCAGATACCTTCCAAATCTCTTCTGGGGAATATGAGAGATTTGCAATGAATTTTCCAACCCCTATGGCGTATGCCTCAGTTACCAGTTGAATTTCCTACCGATGCGGGAATTCTGTGGTCTACCAATGGAGTTACAAGTGCAGTTACCGGTGTAGTTGCATCTCCACTTGGTTCTTCAGATTTTCTAACCCATCTCTTAGTGTTATCTTTTTATATTTCATCTACCTTCTTCTTTCCTTTCTCACTTTGTTTATCATTTCTAACCGGTGTAGACTTTCTTCTGCAGTACTTAGCAATATGACATATTTTGTTGCATGCATAACATGTAACATTGTTCATTTGAATTGCTTTGACATATCCAGTATCATTCCTTGAGATACATTGATTAGCCATATGACCAAACTTTCCACATACATGACATTTAACATTCATTCTACAATATTTTGACTTATGACCATATTTCTTGGAATTTGTACATTGACTGGGAACTGAATTATGGTTTTGATTTTCTCTATTTCTACATTGTCTAGTCATATGCCCAAATTTATTACAAAGAAAACATGTACCATTGAATTTATAAGCATTAGATTGCCTTACCAGTTTCCTTTTGGTTTGATGAGTTTTGCATACCATTTGTCTGATCTTCATTTGCAGTACCGGAGCTTTCACCTTGTACAAATCCAAGTCCTCTAGAATCTTCACTCTGCCTTTATCTTTTCAATAAATCATTCAAATGTGCAACACTAAACCTGAATTTTTCTTTATACCCACTTGCAGTAGTTAGATCATCTCTTAGAGTAGTTATTTGTCTTTCAAGATCTTGTTCATTGTTCCAAGAGTGTACCAAATCAGTTCTCAACAGATTATTTTCATGAGTCAATCTGCCACATTCATCAAATTTGTTCTTTAGAGATATAGCAATATTTTCTTCCTTCTTCTTTTTGTCCTCAATATCTTTTGATAACCTCATAATCAGGTCTTTCATTTCATTATTCATGAGTATGTTTTATTGACTGAGCTTCTAACATTGGTCCTTAAGTGCATTTTTCTCTTCATCATCCTGGTTTTGTAGAAGTTCCTTTCTCTTAGCTTGAGCCGATGATAACTTTTCTTGCAAAACAAGAATGAATTCATTAGCAAAATTTAATTCATCTTGTAGTTTTAAGTTCTTCATCCTTTCAACATCATAGTCCTCAAGTGCCATCTCAAGTTGCTTCTCCATATTCTTGTTCAATGATTTCAGTTTCCAGATCTTCCTCAAGCTGTTTAACTTCCTCTGCGGTACCAAGCTCTGATACCAATTGTTAGAATCCAAGAACACTGCAAGGGGGGGTGAATCGGTGTTCTGTCAGTAACATAAGAGTTTACCTTATTATAATATACACATATAAATCAGTAAATGAAGAAACATATAGCATGAAGCAAATAAACCAGCCACATAAATGAGCACCATAACACACTGAATTTATACGTGGAAAACCTCAAAGAGGAAAAACCACAGTGGGATTTGTGACCTACAAAAACAATTAACTAGCCATATGAAAAATATTACATAGCATGGGGGCTTGCACATGCAGGAAGGCACAATGCTCAACACAAAAGAGTCTCACTAACTACAAGCTTCCATTGAGATAAAACAGTATTGGTGAACGCACAAAATGAATCTACAATGCCAAAAAGAGTTCTGGTTAAAGCTTTGTTCTATACTAGTTCATAAAGCCTGAATCCTTCTACCAATATCTCCTTTCCTCCAATAATGCTTTACAAATCATCTACTGATCATAGCATGATATTACATTTTCATACAAATGACCTACATACATATCCTTCGCATTACACAGTTCTTCTTCCTTGTCATATATATTTTGCTATATTAGAATGACCTAACAGGCTGACTTATATACCCTTTACAAATAATATGCCTTATGTCGGCTTACAATACAAAAGATATTCAATGTTGGCCCTTACAATAATTACAAAATGATTTTACAAATAAAACCTTTCGGATCCCAAACTGATGTTGGCTTCACTGAACTGTTGGATGTCGGTGGTGGTGTTGCTGATGACCCTTAATACTCCAATGTCAGTATCCGCTGGTGTATGCCTCCAAATGCCGGTATATGCCTTCAAGTGAATCTTGTTCCCATCAATGACAACATATGAATCCAATGAGTGTCAATTTCCAACATTAATCCTACAAAATAATCACATAATATAAAGTAAGTATGCACTTAAGTTATTATTAAAATAGACTTCACTTCAAATATTATGTTCAAATTCCTTGAGCTTTATCTTTTAGATTTCTTCATACCCTTTTGCCTAAGTAAAAAAAAAATCTCATGGTATTGCAAGTCAAATATATTGTGTCAAGAAGTTCAAATATCAAATGAATTGTAAATTAATCTTGAATGTTTATATCTTATTGTCTTGCCATTAAACATGATTTCTCCAATAATGTGATCCAATAATACTATCTTGATATCTTGTCACTAAGCATCTCCTTACAAAAAAATGTAATCTTGAGCCATAGTTTGTTATCTTTAACTATTGAAGAATAAAAACCAATTTTTGCCATATCTTTATTAAAAAGGTAAAAAATATACAAATGACATTTACACAAAATATAGATCAGTATGCTCTAACAATAAATGAGTTTAGATCGCCTTGGTGTAGGGTTCCACCATAGATGTAGAGACCTGAGGAGATGGGTAGACTATGAAACCCAACTTGGATTTATTTTCATAGTTCATAGAAAGCCTCTCCAGGAGAAGAGATCCCAACATGCATTGCCAACTTGAATACCAGAGCTAAATGTGGAGTGCACCCATTGCGATCAGATCCTCTTTCAAAACCTCTACGTAAACCATGATAATATACGTGCATTCAATATTATATTTATCCCTCAATACCGAAGGACATTTTAAACAATGATGTAAACTAAGTATCCAACACTAATAATGGAGGACTGAAGAATCAACCTTTCTTAATTCTCCAAAGATAAAGCGTACAATCCAAAAATTAAAAATCACCCAAACAGTCTAAAATATCTTTGCAATCGGATTCAATCAAGAGAATACTAAGTTTCATCAGTTCTAGCTGATATAATACATGGGAATCTTAAAAGTGTGAGAGCCCACATAAGTTCTAGTTATGTCTGTCCATTGATCCCCAACATTTCCCCAAATCCAATACCCTTTCTTCACAAGTTTCCCTCTCTTCTCCAATTTGTACTCCATTACTATTGTTCCCTGATCATTGTTGCCCCTGCAATATAAACATGTTGCCATTAAAAACTGCAAAAGAAAAAATGATTTCCTAGTTAGAATATAGCAGTTATAAGCTAGACCAACATACCTCATGATTTCACGATAATTTTCATCTCTTCCCAGGATGAAAAAGTTTTTCACGCCCTTCGTCAACAAAAAATTGTACAACTGCAATGAGGATAGCAACATATGCTCCTTTCCTTCCCCTACCCACCCGTTGAACAATGCAAATTTGTAAGCCTCTCCCCTGCAAATAGATATACAAACTGTGTGAATCAAAATGTCATGCAGCTCAATAGACATGAGTTAAAAAACCAAAAAAAAATCATACCCATATTGGTGCTTTCTGTAATATGGTAGATTGGATATTGTCATTTCGTCTGCGTAAAAAACCCAAGCATCCTTGTCATCCCCTCACAACTCCAAATCGTTAACGTAATCCAGGCTTTTTTCAATGGCTATTTTGAAATCAAGTTGTCGCTCCTTTTCCAAATTGTATTGTGCAGGATTTTTGAAATTTAAAACTTCCCTCGCATTTTCCATTTCATTGTTGTTAACTCCTTCCATCTACTCCTTTGTTTTCATGCATTGTATGGGAGTTGGTTCTATGTATGCCATGCATGAACTTGTTGGCTTTGTGTTGTCATTGATGTCAATTAGTATAGGATGAGAACTAGTAAGGGAGATGTATGTGCAGTACTATCATTGATGCACACTAGATGTGATGTCTTTGATGTCACCTAGCTTAGCAGGTCACCGATAAAGGAGAGAATGTCACCTAGCATAATGGCCATTAGAGTCACCAATACACAAGTTAGTGTTTGACTTGTGCTGAAGATATGGATAGGAGACCAGAATGATATAACAACTGGTAAATGATGACATCTTTAAGAGAGAAATATGCTAGTCGATTGATTGTGATGAAGAGGGGGAATGTTATCTAAATCACATCAACATCAGAGGTGAAGTATGTGCAGGCCACCGATATGTTGTGTGGATGTCAATCAGTAGGACTCCCACTGGATAAAGATGCAGTCACCATTTGAAGAGATGACTGACAATGAATGTGCCCCAATCAGATCACATGTGCCTGCTTGAAGATATGCTGCTCAAATAGGGAAGCCACATTGGTGAAATGCAGGATGCAGATGACAAGGATCCACTCCCACCGATAGGTGATTCAAGGATCACATCGGATCTACTAGTGAATCACAAATATACCTCAAGTGCATGAAATCAAAGATATGCACTAGATCGACAGAGAAGGCACAATGAGGTACCGAGACAGTTGAAGAGTGAGGGCTTTATCACTTATAAAAATGAGTTTGTCACCTTGACAAACTAGTTAAGAGATGAAACAGTCAAATAAAGAAGAAGGCAAGGTTGAGCAAATGCAGATAGTGAGTGCAATCAAGAAACATATGCCTCATATAGAAATAGTTGAAGGTTGATGACATGGTGTCATCAAGGTGGTTAACCAGTAAGTATGTTCACCAGTAAAGTTGATGAATTGACAAGTGAAGAGCTCTTGTCTAATGAAGTTAGGCATGTTGTAGATAGGCATGTCTAGTGACAGGCTAGAGTGTTCCACCAACAAAGAAGCAAAGTGCAGAAATGTTGGTTAACCAACAAAATGGGAGATACTGGTATCGTTAGAGAACCGACAGAAAAGAAGGACCAGTTGTGTGTTGATTTTCGGTGACCAAGTCTAGCCGACATAGAGGTCTTTATTAAGGTGGATATCGATATCAATGCCACATGGAGTTGAAGTGGCAAGCATGCATGTATAGGTCAACGTGGTGAGTTGGTGAGGTGTTTGTTGGCGAGGTAGATGGTGACAGGTTGACATTTATGTTGACTGCATGATTCATGGGATGTGTGGCCAAGGTTTATGGCTCAAGGTCAAATGAACAATAGAGATCCATGACAAACTGAAAGACCAAATCAAGGTAGCTGAAGCAAACCATGAAACCATTCTTGGTGATCGACCAAGAGATTTGCTGATAGATTAAAAGCAGATTGCTAACTGTGGATAGCATGTTCTAGAAGGCACAAAAATGGCGGGGTTGATTGATGTATTGATCAAGGCGATTAGATCTGATTGGATTTGGTTTTCCTCGAGGTCAAAGAAGAAACCCTAACCGCCTAAAGTTTGAATTGTTTTTTGGCGGGAAGACTTATTTTATAAATGTACAAGTGTAAATCAATGATGTTGTTGCAGCTGAATGATTGCATGTTGTTGTTGGTGAAGAAGTGAAATCACTCAAGTGCTCAACGAGAAGAAGGAGAAGAGACTAAGTGTGAGAAAGAACGGGGTTGAAGATTCCAACCAGCAATAGCGTGGCACTGATAGTCTTCCATTGAGTCCGAGATAGGAGTATATCAGTGGTGACTGAACTGGCAGAGAAAAGGTAAAGAGGATTGCAGAAAAGAGAAGAGCATAGTGAGAACCATAAGAGAAATAGTAAGCTGAGAACCAACAGTAATCAGATAATGGATATATGACTAAGTGAAGTATAATAGTGGAGAGTAGAATTGTAGTAGAGAGAAGAGAGAACCGACAGAGAGCAGAACCGACAAAGAAGAAGAAGAGACTGAACTAGTAAGGTTGCAGTAGGAGATAAGGCTGCAATAGTGAGAGGGTGAGAAGAGAACTGATAGTGAATTGGATAGAAGATCTGGTGAAGAGATTTGTAGAAGAGTTACAAAGTTCATTTGTAACAAGGCTATTACTTTAGTAATTGATTATGTTCATTGAAGATCACTGAGTTGGATCTCGATGCAGGGATTGGTGCTCCTTGGGTTGGTGCCCTCAACATTGTAATGAGATTTCCATTGTGAGGCTGGATTGGAGCAGTACACTCCAGCAACATTTCTCACCAAGGTTTTCCTCATACATCTGGTGTTATGTGATGTCTCTTTCATGTGTGATTGCATTTGTGTTAGTCTCCCATCTAACTGGTAAGTCTGCCTTCTGTTAGATTTGTTAAATCAATATACACACATAGGACAGAAAAGGGAAAAGTTTGTAAATCACTAATTCACTCTCCCTCTCAATGGCACATTGTGTCTAACATAACTTTGACATACTATACATCATATGTATGAGTGCTATTTTCTATGGAGAATATCTAGTACCATTACATCATAAGTACAATTATACAATAAGACAATAATATGATAGTCCATAGGACTTTACAAAGTAACATATAAATCTCTATCTTCGGATGTAGCATCTCCATTTCCATTTGACTCTCCTCCATCTGTAAACTGGAAGAGGGACATATGACCCATGCGTTTTATCTGCCCAACCAAATAAAGCTTTCGCTTCCCGATGCTCATGATAAGCTCCCATCCTTCATGACAGAGTTCTTGGCAAATCAAAATCAACTGTCGAGAATGGAACCTATGCATGAATGTAGTATCTAACAACCAAATTGTTGAACTTAGCTACATGTGTTATGGCAAGGAGAAAATTTAATTACTTGGCCAGATTTTTAACCCTTTTGGGGTAGATGAAAAGAAGACACCCTTCCCTGGTTTATCCCATAATCAAGCACATCTTTCCGAAAAACATCCATCATTGATAGTAAAATGAGATATAACTACCCTTCCCGATTAGTTTTTCAATGATTATTATTAATTTTTAATGAGATATATCATTTTCACTATTTTCTCCTTACTCATACTTATTTATGGAATAACAATCCAAGGATAGATTTAATTCTAGCAAATTCCATTGTAACATTTCTTAATTACCAAGGATTTATGACTAGAAATAAATTAGTTGATCAATCTTGCAACCAAAAGAATACACCATCTCATAATAGCTAATTATAAATCAAACATCCATTATAGACAATAAGATAAAAATTTACCCTCCTTGGTTAGTTTTTAATTATAAAAAGATATTATTTTGCACTTGATATATTTTTCTTATTCATATTTATTTACATAATTTAATTTCATGATAAAAATCTACATATGTAACGAGTTTCATGTATCATAATCACTAGTAAATATGAACAATCTCAATCAAGGTCATTGTATGAAATGAATTAATGAAAGAATCTGCAGGTTAGAGTCGACTAACTCGAATTTGAAGAGAACATTCAAAGATCTCAGCCAAAAGGAAATGAAATTATGACAAAATCATATTAGGTTCATTATATATATATATACTATGATTTTTATGGTGAATGCCCAACAAAACTAAAAGAAAATTCAGAAATGAATTGCAGTGGCCCAAGAAAACTACTTGATAGCTTGGGCAATAGGAAACTAGAAGAGAACTTATATAGATTTCATCACAAATCCCTCAAGTAAATCAATCTAAATGTAGAGACAAGGAGGATAAACAATTAAAATAAAATATTAATATGTTTGGGATGCTCAATAAAATTGCAGGGAGAGAGAAATTCAATAATAAAGAGTCTAGTTGAAACATATTTGCCCAAGAACTATTGTTATTTATAAGGGGTGATCTCAATGCAAAATGTCGAGGAAAAGAGGGAGATAGGGGTGATATCCCTCAAGTGATTGATTATTCCCATAGAAATCAAAACTTGATACAACCAATAGATTTAAAACCATTTTATAAAAAAAAATAGATCAACCTATTTAGAGATCGCAGAGGGAAAAGAAGAGTGGGAGCGGGGGGGGGGAATCCTTGCCACAGGAGAAATTGGTTCCAATAATTTATTTTTCAGCAATAGTTTGAAAAGGCATCCAAGGTAAAAACATGAATGAAACCAAGTAAAATCGACCAAAATCCATACTACCATTTGAGTATAGGTCAATAATTGGTGGATTGTTGTATTTGATTTCATTCAACCAAATATCATGTAGGCTAAATGTATGGTGGCAAGAATTTAGGAAAATTCGAAGGTAACACATGATCAAGCTATGAAAAGAATTTTCAGATATTTGAAAGGTATTGTGGATTTTGGACTTTGGTACAAAAAAGGTAGAGATTTCATGTTGAAAGATTATACTCATGTAGATTGGGTTGGAAGTATTGATTACTGGAAGAGAAATAATGGTGGTGTATTCTTTTTAGGGGACAAATTGGCCTCCTGGTTCAAAAAGAAATAAGATTCAGTTTCCCTATTTACTACTGAAGTAGAGTATATTGCAGCGACATCTTATTGTACTCACGTAATGTGGATGAGACATATTCTTAAAGATATCAAGGTAAAAACTATTGACTATACCTACAATTTTATCTTGAGAATCGTTAATGCCTTTATCTATATCTGCAGTAAGTAACTCGGTGTTACAACATACTCTGTATATATTTGTACATTGCCTTAAAGCATTATCAATTAATTTCAATTTGTCAGTAATATCTTTCTTCTTTGATTCAATCAACTGATCAAAAGTGGCTTTCTTAGCTTGAGTGAATCTTTCCAATGTTTGTCATTTAGTTATTTGCTGCAGTGAATGAAAATCCTTAGAAATGTGCTAAGTAATTGCGAGAGAAGATGGAGTTGTTTCCAAAGATGTCACTTGCTCTATATATTCTTCTTGCATATCATTTGTCTTTTGTCTCTTCTCGAGTGGTGAGTTATTAACTTTTGTGGGTGTTTGAGGCTATGGCGTGGGTTGAGGATTCTTCCTAGGGTTTTGAGAATGGGTTCATTGGACTTTCATGTATCTGCCGGTATATGTACATTATCTACTTTTGTGTATTTGCTAGTATATGTACATTATCTACTTTTGTTGGTATCTCCTATCTATCTTGCAAATTAGATTCTGTCGGGGGCTCTACATTTAATGCCTTAGTATCTTTCAAAATTATGGGTGAGGCACCCACCACACCTTTTCCTTTTCCTTCAGTCGGGATGTTAGTAGTATCAGTATTAGCTTTCAGTGAAGAGAATAAACTAGGATTGTCAACAAAGAATTGAAGCCATGCCTTGTGAGTTTCACTAATTATTTCATTAATCATGCCTTCCATGAGGCTAATTATCCTATGCTTGCTATAGAAAATTGTTCTATCTACAACTTCAATGGTCATATCCAACTCATTTGGAGTAATTGAACAACAAGTAGTTAATAACTTTTGAATTTTTATGCGCTTGTCCTCCTCCATAGTGGATAATCTCCTAGCATCTAGATTATCATACAATTATGTTGGTATTTGCTTCTCAATTTCTAATAAAGCCTTCTTAAATACATGCAAGTATAAGAAAATTGCTTCCTCAATTTCTTTTTGCTCATCATCATCTAAGTGCTCATAATAGTATTGTATATTTTTCAAAATTCCATCCTTGCTGATTTCATCTATCAGTTCCGTAGAAGTCTTAGGAGGGATTATAGATACATTACTAGTTACAATATCAATGTCAATGTCATCCTTCTTCTTTCTTCTACTAGTATCAGATGGTGCAAAAGGTGTAAGAGATGTTTCCTTTTGAGCTCTTGTCTTTTCAGGTTTGCTGGTCGGTACCTTGATTGTTACCTTTCTTACTGGTTTCTTCTTTGCCTCCTCCTTAGACTCCTAAACGTTCTTCCTCAATACCGCGTTATATGCTAGAGGAGTGTCATCTTTAGTGCCAGAGTCTGATGGAATAGGCTCAATGAAGATTTTAGGCTCTTTTCTCTTCCTTCCTTTTTTGGGAACAACTTCCATTAAGGCCTTGATGTTATGGGATACTTTTTCAACAAATTTGTTGGCCCTACCTTTCTGTTTCTCCCTCTTATTTCGATTGAATTCAGTTTGAACCTCTTGCTTCTTTTGCTTTGCAGTACCAAAAGACTTTTCAACCTCATAAATTGGAGAATCAATCAATATTTTAGCATAAATATCCAAAATCACAGCATCAACCTCGTACCACATCTCCTTTATCCATATCTTTCAAGGTTTAACTACTTCTATTAAGGTTTCATCATTTTTTACCACAAAGAAGATCTCAGTTGAGTATTTGTCAACAATGTGTTTAGGAACCCTCTCTCTAGATTTCATTGCTTTCTAAAATGCCTTGAAATAACCCCAAACCTTATCATCTCACTGACTACCCAAGCTAGCAATAGATTATTTCAATTGTCTACCTACCGGGATATAAAATGCCCACTATCTCTTCCCAAAACTGGGAGTTTCATTAAGGGAAAATAACATTAAGCAGAAAAGACCTCCTATTGGCAGAGGGCAAGGAAATGATACTGCCCATAAGGCAAAGAAAGTGTGGGTAAAGAAGAGATCAGATGGAAGAGTTGTAGAGGATGGACAATCCAAGATCCATTCTCGGAGAAGCAGAAATGGAGATGCCAAACTAGTAAGATCTCTACATGCATGGCAAAACAAATTTGTAAGTTATGTGCTCCCTTTCTCTGGTTACTATTTTGTATGTAAATAATATGGCCATAGGGCATCTGAATGCAGAATGAAGTCTAGGAATAGACAATATGTTCTTCCTAGAAACAACAATGTCATATGTTGGAGTTGTAATGGCTTTGGCCAAAAAAGTCTTAACTGCAGAAGGATGAACTTGCAATCACATGACAACCGGCGTAGCATCTATTCTCAACATGGAAATGGATATAGAGAATATGAGTGACAAAATGTTGCACAGAACAAAAGAAGAAGAGGTTTTGTTCCTACAAGATCAAGTGGTCCACCGGTTTTGGTAGAAGGGTACAATGGCATGACCAGAAGAAGATGGTCTAACAAGCTTGATAGAAGCTCCCCCAATCATGTGTTTGGCATGAACACTATTTGATTCTATAGAAAAGTCTCTGGTCATGTGGTAGAATATAGCAAAGAAAGGACCCATCAGCAAAATAAAGTAAGATATGCTCCCAAGACTGAAAATGGGAAGAAGAATGAGATCAAGTAGGAATGGAGGAAGAAGAAAGAAGATGCAACCATTGACCAACACTATGCATTCAATGCACAAGTGATATCTCCTAAGGCTTAAAGGAGATGTAGGACCTTAGGGGGAGTGTCACATTGACCTTATCATTCACCCCCTTAGTGGAAGAGGACAATCGAAGGAACAAGTTGTTGTCAGTATGAAGGAAGAAAATGAGATGGTATGAGTGTGTAATGGTTGCCTTGTCTACACACCTATAGATGAAAGATGGATCACTACTGCATGTGTCAATGGCTGGAAAATTTGCAATTGGGATTAGATGCAAATTGACACAAGAAGACAGGAGTTACAAGAAGGTGCTTCGGTAGTGATGATGAACCAATACAAGAAACCGACATGTGTAGGATGTCACTAGTATGAATGTTAACAGGTACTTGTAGGCTATGTAAGACAATGAGGTTCGTGATCATTACATTAGCCCCAATAGTATGGAATAAGGAGTTTATGTCTCAGGTGGCATTAGAGATGACCTAAATGATAGATGTTGGCCCAGTTGTTGATCATATATGCATGGATCCTTTGTGGGCTAACCGGTTTGATGTATGGAATGATGATGATATTGTATGGCATTGTGTACATCCAGGATCATGTCATAGGTTGTGGTAGATATATTAGAGCTAATAGATTATTAGATTGATCACATATGAACATCTCAACTAGTATATGGTAAATATTGGAGCTCTAGTTTTGGACCTGACCGACAATGTAAACCTGAGATGCATGATTCAGGGGGAGTTGACAGCCATGTTTTCTGACTAGTACCAGACTTTTTGGATACAGAGGGTGTGCAAGTGTCTATGGTTGTACTAGTAAGTTTTTGTCTTTGGAGGTATCTAGGATTGTGAGATATTTCAATGCCTATTCACTTGAAGTCACAACTGGATCACCAGGAGTGTTTCTTGCTAAGAGGGAATGTTACCTGCACAAAAGAACATGCATTTGGTATTGAAAGAGATACATTTGGTAGTAGTGTTAGCCTCAATACTTGATATCAGGCTTTTGGGGCCAAAATGGCTTCTAAATATCAAGGGGATATGATGTAGTTTGTCTAGCAGGTATGTTGTATTCACTGACACATGGGCCTTCAATTGGTTTCATTCTTGCATATGCATTAGGGTTTCAGTTTTCATATACACTTGGTTAGTGAGCAATTGGTGTCAATTGATGGTTGAGCCCTCCATCTATTTGAGAGGATGAAAAGTATGAAGGTTAAAGGAGAATATACATTGGATAGAGAAAAAGGGGAGAAAAATCTATGTTAGTGCCCGGTAGACACAAGGAGGAGAGAAACCCTGATAGTGCCCTTTGCCATTGTTGTCAAAGGGGGAGAAAGATTATATAGTATGATAGATACTACATGTGTTGACATCAATGCCAAAGGGGGATATTGTTAGCATTGTGTTGTCATTGATGTCAACTAGTATAGGATGGCAACCGATATGGGAGATGTATGTGTTGTACTACCATTAATGCATATCAGATGTGATGTCCTTTAATGCCACCTAGCATAATGGCCATTGGAGTCACCGGTACACAGGTTAGTGTTTGACTTGTGTTAAAGATATGGACAAGAGACCGGTATGATATAATAATTGGTAAATAATGACAACTGTAAGTGGGCAAGATGTTGGGTTGTTGATTATGATGAAGAGGGGGAATGTTATTAAGAATCACATCAACATTGAAGGAGAAGTACTTGCAGGTCACCGGTATGCTATTGGATATCAATCTATAGGACTCCCACCAGATGAAGATAAGACTGACAGTGAGTGTGCCCAAATCGGTTCACATGTGCCTGTTTGAAGATATGTTGTTCAAACAGGGAAGCCACATTGGTGCATTGCAAGATGTAGATGACAATGATCCACTCCCATTGGTAAGTGGAGCTTATCTCCTGTTATGCATGGAATGCATCATAGTCCTCTAAGATAAGAGAGAAGAGTAGAAGGCAAGTGATTGAAGGCTCACACTAGATGAACTGGTGAAACACTAAGTTTCCTTAGGTGCATGAGATCAGGGATTAGCATCGGATCAACCAGGTAGAAAAGATGAGTTTTTGGTAGAGATTGAAGGATATGGTTGTCACTTTGACAAACGTGTTAATAACACAATCGGTCTATTAATGAAGAAGGCAAGGTTGAGCAGTTGTAGATAGAGGATGTTGCCAGAATGTAGATGAAGTTTGGTGCCACTAATGTGCATGGTATCTTACCAGTATACATGCATAAGATACTACTGGTATAGATGTAAACCTGTAAGCTAACAATGTGCAAAAGTGAAAGGCTCCCTACTGTTGAATATCTACATAAGGTAGGTTAGCAAGTGTGTTGACTGGTTGAGTGTTCCACCTGAAGAGAAGCAAAGTGCAAGATTGAAAGCAGACCAGTTAGGGTATAATCGACAGGGTCTATGAACTGGTAGATGAACTTGTTTTTGTGGTTGGTCGGTGATCCTAGATACAAACTAACATAACCAACCTAGCATAGGTGGATGCCGATAAAGGGGCCATGTGGAGGTGAAGTGGCATGCATGCATAGGTTGGTAAGGTAGGTGGTGACTGGTCGACATTAATATCGATAGTGTGTCATGGGTTGAAGAGAAGAAGAGTGCAGCTGGAGACTAATTAGAGGACAAATATCTGATTTGATTACTTCATGATTGAGGCCAAGTGTCCAAGTGTTGACCAGGGTAGGCGAAGCTATTTATATGATCACTTCATAGTTGTTTGACAAGTGCAGATCGAAGGAATTGCGTTTTCTAAACTTAGCAAACGTGTATTGGAAATCATGTTATTGGCAGAGTTTGATTGATTTATTGCAAGTAGTCTATCTCTAGAGGGATATCTGATTGGATTTGGTTTGCCTCAAGGTCGATGAAGAAACCCTAATCACTTGAAGTTTGAATTGGTTTTTGGTGGGAAGACTTGTTTATAAATATGCAAGTCAAAATCGATGAAAGTTTTTGTTGCTATATGAGAGAGTGATGAAGTGAAGAGAATCATTTTTAGTCAAGTGCTCAACATCAATCGGAGAAGAGACTGAGTGTGTGAGAGAATCAAGTTGAAGACTTCAACTGGCGAGAGGGAGGCAATAGGTGGAAGGGTTTAGCAGAGGTTTAACCAGTAAGGCCAGAGCAATTGGTAAACTGCAAAAGTGCATAAGTGAAGACAACTAGTGGTCTTAGAGCCAACACGAAGGTAGCTCAGAGCGAAGTAGCTATGTGCAAGTGTGGCATAGAAGATTCAACAAGCATAGAACAAAGTAGGGGTAAACTGGTAAGCTGAGTAACCGACAGTCAAGTGCAAAGTCTATCAGATAAATAATCAGTAGAGGTTGAGTCGGCAAGAGAGCAACAGAGACAAAAGGAGGCAGTAGTGAATGGGACATAGTGTGATCCATCAGAGAGAAGGATGATTGTAAGATAGAACACACTACCAATAAAGTTGATGAGAAGGGAAACCGACAATGAACTTAATCATTAGTGGTTATAGAAATCCTTTATAAATAGGCTATTAATTTTGTTATGATATCATGTATTGTGGTCATTGAGTTGGTGCTCAATGTAGGATTTGTAGCTCCTTTGGGTTGGTACCCATAAACTGTAGGGGTTGGTGCTCCTTTGGTTGGTTCCCTAAATATTGTAATCAGACTTTTATTGTGAGGCTAGATTGGAGCAATAGAAACCAACATCATTTCTCACCGAGGTTTTTCCCATCTTGGGTTTTCCTCATATATACTGGTGTTATGTGATGTGCCCTTGTGTATGATTGCATTGCATTGTCTTGATTTATCTTACTAGTAGGCCCACTAGGTATTAGGATGTTAATCGGTACACATACTTAGAAGATTAAGGGTGAAGAAATTGGAAACCATTGATTCACCCCCCTCTTAGTGGTATCTTGTGTCCAACAAGCTACAATGGGCCATTTCTAGACATAGGTTCATAATTTTGATCATGCTTGCTAATGACATCTAGTTTCTCCGTTGGCGAATCATTAGGATCTTGAATTTCAATAACACCATTATCAAGGAGGTCTTGAATTTAATGTTTTAATTCCATGCACTTTGAAGTCCTATGTTTTTTTTTTATGATATGCAAAATAATTACTCAAAAATTCACATCCCCATGTGGTCTTGTTAGGTAGTATGATAAGATTGTGCCTAAGAAGCTCTTCTAAAGCTGTCTCAATAGATTTCCCTAAAGGTGTAAACTGTCTATCTAGGGGATATTTGGAATAAATATCTTTTTGTCTTAGTGAAGGTGTCTTGTGATCTTGTTCAAGATTTGGCTTTTGATTTTTAATCACTTGTTGTTCCAAATCATATAATCATTTTATCATTCCTTTTAATTTGTCATTCTTTATATCTTGAATTTGTCTTTGAATTGGTGTCGTTGATTCCTTTTGTTGGACTTGAATGTCATATATTGTTCTCTTGAGATCTGAAATTTGAATCAAGGTAGCCATTGGCATATATGATAGTTCTGATCTTTGACCTAAGACAATGTATGAGACTCTAGATGGAATGTAAACCCTAACAATGCAGACTCAACTATATGATATGAGTGAGATTAGGATGTAACTAATGGTCAATGAAAATATTAATGTCCAAACTATATGATAGGATGGTGAGATTGGGATATGATAAGGATCAATTCAAAAATGCAATCTATGTGATATGATTGAGATGGTAATGTGTTAAAATATTGATGCAAAATATGATCTATATGATAGGAAAGTGATGTGCAACTAAAAACCATAAATGGGATATAAGGATGAATTATGTTTGATGCAAGGTCTAAGGATTCTCTAGGTCTAAAAATATTTGCAATGTGAGGTTTGACTTGTGCTGTGATGGATAGACACAAGGATAAGTGCTCAAAAAGAGGTCATGCTATGATAGGAGATGATGAAATCCAAGCAGAATACCAACTTAAAGACACAGATAGTTCCTTAACTCAAGGAAGATGCACCTCAAGTGATAAGGGTTGTTGATGATCAAAATTTGATGCCAGACCTAAGACAAGAAATCCTAAGTGCAAGCAATATTTTTTTGTTTTTTGGAATTTTGATTGAAATATACAAGAGGTGGGATTATGTCCTAAAGGGATGGTGAAAGTATATACAAGTGTATGGGCTATGTCCTAAAGGGAATATGATGTGATTATGCAAGAACCTAAAAGATCTGAACTCTAAAATTGATGTCTCAAGAGATTTGAAATTATTGTTTTGAGGACACAGGTTCAATATTATTTTGCAATGTTTTCATTTTTACAATGTGGATGAATACTTGAAAGTTTAGACCAAGGTTTTTGTAAAAAATTTCAATTTCAAGTGTGGTGTTGATTGTGAAATGTTCTTGTTTGTTTTTGCACACACTCAGAAAACACAACAGATAGAATATTTATTTGATTTTCCAATGAAGTAAAAGCACATTCAAGCACAATTCTAAGGCTAGCCAGGACAATGCTTGTTGAATCCCCTAGCAATAAAATACCACATTCAACCAGATGGATAGAAGCTTGCTAGCACTGGATCCCCTTGATAACTTCAATGATGAATAGTTAGTACCAAACCGGTACTGAGAAGGGGGGTTAATTAGTACAGACAAAAAAACACTTTCCTTCAAACCAGTTAGACAGTAACCATTGCAAATGAACACTAACACTGGTTTGAAACAAAGTACAACCAGTAAAGCTAAGAATAACTATGACACTAATCTTTTTTATATAGTCTAATACTTCATTTCGATTTCACCCTAGTGCATGAATAGGTAATCTTTCACCAAAAACATAACAACAGCTAGTTCAACATGTTTTACCATCAGACATAAGACATTGAACCATCACATGAAAATACCACACATGACACATAGATTTTTCACGTGGAAACCCAATTGGGAAAAACCACGGTGGGGATGAATACCCACAAGCTATTTTGAACTCTTTAGAAGTCCACTATGTTAGGAGCCTTGTCCGGTTAAAGACTAATACAATAGGTTATGTTAGGAACTAATCCTGTTAGAGATCACCTGGTTAAGAGATGGCTAGAATACTCAGTTAAGGGTTAAACCCTATTAAAGGCTACCTTGTTAGAGGATTTAAAGAACTCAATGAATTTGAGTCACCCTGTTAAAGGATTTTCAATAAGTTGGTTAGAGCTACCTTGTTAAGGGATTTTTCCAACTGTTGAGGTGATTAAAGATCAACAGGTTTTACAATGATCTAAGAACAACACTCAATGCTAATGCAGATCTGCTTTAGTTCCTTTTCATCTTCTGCACTTACACTCTGTAGGTATCACTTCCTTCCCCTGGTCTGCCAAGAATCATGTATCTCTTCACTTGGATACACACACATAACTTTTGCCAACAACTTCAGAAAGAAACACAACATCGACCTTATAGGAAACAAATAGGTTGGTAGCATAAACCCTAAACCCTAAACCTGTTAGGTTAAGAAATTCAAACGGTTCAATCCTAACCATTGAGCAAATTTCATTAAATGCAACAGTTTTGAACCGATCTCAAGACATTCTCTATCATTCATTTTCTACCGCTTTCATGGCAGCTGATAACCCATCATGTTTTTTTCACTATTTACAGACTTTGCACATTCACGAGGTAGATAGGAACAATATCCTTCATGCAAGATCCTTCACGTGCACAAGGCTATTGTGGAAACATAGTCTATTCTTCGTTGCAATGCTAACTCATCATACAAAGTCACCGGTTGAGTCACACAGGCTTGAAACTCATCAACCAGAAACCTTGAGACTACCAATCGATAGTCATACAAAGCTTCCATGTACCGGTTCTCATATCAACATACCGGTTCACCTTGAACAGACACACCGCTTCAGTTTGGCAGACATACCAGTTCATAATGTTATATCGGTTCTCACATATACTGGTTCCTAGTAACATGTCGGTTCTCTCTTTACATATACTGGTTTTTGACATCAATGACAACATACAATGGCATCATGTCCTCATACTGGTCCGCATAATGCCAATAATCTCCCCCTTTGGCATTGATGGCAATATACAAAGATATCTCGCCGCTTCACATCTTCTCCCCTAAATTCTGTGGATATCTTTCTGCAGATATCTTCTCCGCTTCACTTCTTCTCCCCCTTTGACAACAATGCCAAAGTGGAGGCACAAGCTTTTCCTGTTCCACTATGCTGCTCCCCCTGAGGAGTAGCATCCATCAACACATCAATCCTGAAGAGAATTTTGACTATGCAATAATTGACTGATGTGGAGTACACACCTTTAGTTTACCTCCTGAAGGGGCAGCACCCCTAACTCACCTCTTAAGTACATAAATGTAGCCTTTGGGAGAGGCTTGGTGAATATATCTGCTAACTGCTCCTTACTGGAAACATGTTCTAGTGCAATCTCTTTGTTCTGAACCTTTTCCCTCAAGAAATGATACTTAAGCTCAAAGTGCTTGGTTCTAGAATGTAAAACCGGATTCTTGGAGATGTTAATCGCAGTAGTATTGTCACAAAATATACTTATGGGTTTAGATACAAGAACTTTGAAGCCATTTAATACATGCTTCATCCAAATTGTCTGAGTGCAGTTCATGAAAGCTGCAACATACTCTGCTTCTGCTGTAGACTGAGAGATACAGCTCTGCTTCTTGCTCATCCATGAGACCAATCTACCACCAAGAAAGAATGCACTATCGGTTGTGCTCTTCCGGTCATCCATATTACCTACCCAATCAGCATCTGTGAATACTTTCAAGTTGAAGTCCTTGCCATATGGATACCACAATCCATAATCAATAGTTCCCTTCAGATACCTAAGAATCCACTTGACTGTAACCAAGTGGGATTCTCTTAGACTTTTCTAAAACCTTGCAGTGATGCAAGCTGCATGTGTAATATCTGGTTTGCTATGCACTACATAATGTAACTTACCAATCATTGATCAGTATTCCTTCTCATCAACCAATGCTGAGTCATCCTCTTTGGATAGTTTACAATTGGTCACCATCGATGTACCAACCAGTTTGCTATCTTCTATGCCAAAGGTCTTCAACACCTCTTTGACATATTTTGACTGACTGATAAAGATTCCATCTCTCATCTGCTAAATCTGTAGTCCAATGAAGAACTTAATTTCCCCTATGAGTTACATCCTTCATCTCATCTGCAAACTCATGACTCATCTTGTCATTTCCACCAAAGATAATGTCATCAACAAATACCTCACAGATCAAGATCTAATCTCCTTCAGATTTCAAGTAGATATTGTTGTTTTCGCTTGTTCTTTCAAATCCAATCTTCAGTAGATGGGAGTGCAGATGTTCACACCATGCTCTTGGTGCCTGCTTTAGACCATATAAGGCTTTATGTAGCCTAAATACCATGTCACTGTCTTCAGATAGGGCAAATCCATCTAGTTGCTCTATATACACCTCTTCTTCAAGTACTCCATTTAGAAATGTAGATTTTACATCCATTTGATATACTTTGAATCCTTTAAAAGTTTCATATGCAAGAAGCATATGAACTCCTTCCAATCTGGCTACTGGAGCAAAGGTTTCTCCATAGTCTTCTACTTCTTCTTGAGCAAATTCTTTACATACTAGTCTAGCTTTGTTCCTTATCACTATGCCATCCTCATTCAGCTTGTTTCTGAAAACCCATTTGGTTCCAATGACATTTTTATGCTCCAGTCTAGGTACCAAAGACCATGTGCCATTCTTCTCTATCTGGTCAAGTTCCTCCTCCATTGCCTTGATCCAGTCTTCATCTTTATGTGCCTCTTTGAATGATTTAGGCTTAAATTTAGAGATCACACAAGAGTTCTCTCTGACCTTTCTTCTTGTAAGGATTCCTGCATCCTTATCTCCTATGATCCGCTTAGGATCATGATTCAGTTTGACATATCGAGGAATGCTCTTGACTGATTCCTCCTGCTTTTCTTCTTTATTCTCATCTTCATCAGCATCAATGTCTACCAGTGAAGGACCACTATTATTGGTACTTGGCTAATTAGTAACCGATTCCCAGAAGGTTACTACTGGTTCATCTCTTACTTGTATACTATCGGTTTCCTTAGATTTTCCAGAGTTTTCATCAACTCTAACATTGATGCTTTCAACAATTCTCTGAGTCCTATTGTTAAAGCATTTGAGAGCTTTTCTCTTGGTGGAATATCCTAGGAATATTCCTTCATCACATTTTGCATCGAACTTACTCTGATGTTCACTTCTCTTGATATAACATTTGCTACCAAACATTCTAAAGTAGCTTAACATGGGTGTCTTACCGGTCAAATACTCATAAGGAGTCTTATCTTTTCCTTTCTTGATGAGTACCCAGTTCATTGTGTATACTGCAGTGCTCACTGCTTCTCTCCAAAATGTGTGAGCTACTTTTCCTTGGATCAGCATTGTTCTTGCTGCTTCAACCACAGTTTGGTTATTCCTTTCTGCTAGGCCATTCTATTGTGGAGTCTGGGGGATAGACAATTGCCTCTTGATGCCATGTTCCTCATAGTACTTGTTGAATTCATTGGAAGTGAATTCCCCTCCTTGATTAGTTCTCAGACACTTGATCCTTTTACTGCTTTCCTTCTCCACTAATGCTCTAAAATCTTTGAACTTTCCAAAAGCTTCAGACTTATCTTTCAAGAATGTGACCCACATCATTCTTGAGCAATCATCAGTGAGAATCATGAAGTACCTATCCCTCTGAACACTCCTATTTTTCATAGGACCACACAAATCAGTATGCACAAGATCAAGTAAATTGTCTTCTCAGAAAGATTTACCTTTAAAAGTTGAGGAAGACATTTTCCCTAGTTGGCACTCTCTACACAAGGTATTTTTCGGTTTACTCAGCACTGGCAATCCTCTGACTGCCTTGGTCTTACTGGCCTTCACAATGTTATCAAAGTTTACATGGCAGAGTCTCCTATGCCATATCCAGCTATCATCAAATTTAGTCATAAGACATGTACTTACATTTGCATTCAGATGAAATAAGTTACCTTTGGTCTACATATTAGTGGCCACCACTTCACCATTTTTTCCTTTGATTCTGCACACTCCATTCTTGAACTCCAGAGTGAGACCACTATCATTCAGCTAGGCAACACTCAAAAGGTTGTGTCTGAGACCATCAACCCAATATACATTGTCAACACTACTCTTTCCATTCAGAGAGATGGACCCTCTTCCTTTAACCATACATGGCACATCATTACCAAAATGAACCACACCACCATCATATTCTTCCAAAGATAGAAAATTTCTCCGGTCACCAGTCATATGGTGAGAACAACCACTGTCAATAATCCACTAATTGGAATTATCAAAGCCGGAGACAAGAGCCTTCTTGTCTGACACATCTTCCTTTACTGCAACAAACACAATGTCTTCATTCTCTTTGTCTTCTGATTCCTCATCTGTGACACCTTCATCAACTGCAACAAAATAGTTTCACCAGTTTCCTCCTTTGAATTTCTTGAACCTTTCTGGTTTATCATTGTTGTCACCATTAGGACAGTTTATAGCAATATGTGCTATCCAGTTACAAGAAAAATATTTCAGAGGGAGCTTACCCCTATATTTACCGGTTCCTTTTGGAAGTTTCCTAGCAAGAAGAGCTTCAAATTCCATCAGAATCTCCTCATCATCCATTTCTCTGCTCTGTCTTGGTTCACCACTAGTGGTTGCTTCTTTTCCTTTTCTGGATGATACAACAGAAGCTTTAAAAGATGATTTAGTCTTTTGAACACTGCCATCAAAACTATTTAGTTCATAGGCTATCAACTTTGCAATGATGGAATCTAGGGATACCTTAGTCTTGTATATTGATCTCAACTCCTGAATAGCTACAACCCTTATTGCATAGACCGGTTACAAGGATCTCAAGACTTTGCTTACAATAGTGGAGTCTTCTATTTTGCCTCCTACACTCTTGATGTCTCCAACAACAGTTTTGATTCTTATTCCATGCTGTTCAATTGTCTCTCCTTCAACCATTCACATGTCTTTAAACTTGCCCCTAAGGCTTTCTTCTTTAGCCTGTTTTACATGCTCATCACCACCATAGATACTCTCAAGAGTGTCCCATACTTATTTGGGGTTGTCCTTATCCTGGACATCAATAAGCTCAATGTCAGATAAGCTATTGATTAGGGCTTCCATGACTTGCCAATTCTCTTGTATTTCTCTATTTTGATCATCGGTGAGAGTACTAGTAGGAATAACAAAGGCATTCTCAGCATAGCTCTAGTGTTGAGCACCCATGCTTCTGATGTATATCTTCATTTTGTCTTTCCGTATATTGAAATTCTCTCTGTTGAACTTTGGACCTTCCCTCTTCATCATTACAATAGGATCTTTCCCTCAAGCGGTTAAGCTTACAACACAGAGGACCTGGAGGATGCTCTGATACCAATTGATAACTTCAATGATGAATAGTTAGTACCAAACCGGTACTAAGAGGGGGGGTGAATCAATACAGATAAAAAAACACTTTCCTTCAAACTGGTTAGACAGTAACCATTGCAAATGAACACTAATGCCAGTCTGAAACAAAGTACAACTGGTAAAGCTAAGAATAACTATGACAAGCATTAACTGGTGACACCGATCTTTTTCATATAGTCTAATACTTCATTTCCATTTCACCCTAGTGCATGAACAGGTAATCTTTCAACAAAAAAATAACAACAACTAGTTCAACATGTTTTACCATCAGACGTAAGACACTGAACCATCACATGAAAACACCACACATGACACATAGATTTTTCATGTGGAAAAACAACTGGGAAAAACCACGGTGGGGATGAATACCCACAAGCTATTTTGAACTCTTTAGAAGTCCGCTCTGTTAGGAGCCTTGTCTGGTTAAAGACTGATACAATAGGTTCTGCTAGGAACCGATCATGTTAGAGATCACTAGGTTAAGGGATGGCCAGAATACCTGGTTAAGGGTTAAACCTTGTTAGAGGATTTAAAGAACTCAATGAATTTGAGTCACCCTGTTAAAGGATTTTCAATAAGCTGGTTAGAGCTACCCTATTAAGGGATTTTTCCAATTGTTGAGGTGATTAAAGATCAATAGGTTTTACAATGATCTGAGAACTACACTCAATGCTAATGCAGATCCGCTTTAGTTCCTTTTCATCTTCTGGACTTACACTCTGCAGGTATCACTTCCTTCCTCTAGTTTGGCAAGAATCACGTATCTCTTCACTTGGATACACACACACAACTTTTGCCAACAACTTCAGAAAGAAACACAACATTGACCTTATAGGAAACAGACAGGTCGATAGCATAAACCCTAAACCCTAAACCTATTAGGTTAAGAAATTCAAACGGTTCAATCATGACCGTTGAGCACATTGCATTAAATGCAACAGTCTTGAACTGATCTCAAGACATTCTCCATCATTCATTTTCCATTGCTTTCATGGCGATTGATAACCCATCATGCATTTTTCACCATTTACAGACTTCGCACATTCCCGAGGTAGATAGGAACAATCTCCTTCATGCGAGATCCTTCACGTGCACAAGGTTGTCGTGGCAACACAGTTTGTTCTTCGTTACAATGCTAACTCATCACACAAAGTCACTGGTTGAGTCACATAGGCTTGAAACTCATCAACCAGAAACCCTGAGACTACCAACCGGTAGTCATACAAAGCTTCCATGTACCGGTTCTCATATCAACATGCTGGTTCACCTTGAACAGACACACTACTTCACTTTGGCACACATAATGATTCACAATGTTATACCGGTTCTCAAATATACCGGTTCTTGGTAACATGTCGGTTCTCTCTTTACATATACCAGTTATTGACATCAATGACAACATACAATGTCATCATGTCCTCATACCGGTTCACATAATGCCAACACCCCTCCACAACACTCATTTCTATGGGCATACCAAGCTTTTAATCTCTAAGTCATCACTTCCCAAGAAATTTACGATCTTGAATTGAGGGGGACATGAGGGGTATCTTCGACATGCGTGTATCACAATGCCTAAGTCAACAAACAAATTTTTTTTGGAAAACTATAATGGCTTTTTAGTTTGAGGATCTCTTTCAGGAATCCATATATGCTGTCTCCCTTGGGAGGCCTCCTTCTTGTAGAAAATAGGTACTGAGGAGATTGGCGCCATTAGATAGTTATCACCTGTCGTGGATACTTTTCTCCCATGTATTTTATATAGTGACTGAGAGGTTACTTGTTCTTATCCCATTACCTCTCTAGGTCATTCTCCCCTCACTGGCCTTATGGGCTCTCGGGAGAACAGGCCCTCTACCTAATAAAAAAAAATGAGCATTGTTTTGACACTTTTCTCATGGACCCAAAAAAGGGGAGAGGATAGTGTGTGTCAAAACTATGGGACCTCTCACATGAACAAGTGTACCCAAGCAAAGCAAACACAAGAAAGAAAAAGTTCTTTTTAGTGCCCAAATCCAAATGTTTGCTAACTAGTAAAAATGAAGACACTCTGTTTCAAATTTTATGTCTTTGATAGTGTCCTGCATCAAATTATATTAGTAGTTTTGAATTTTTTTTCTTCTCCCAATGAATGCCAAGGTGATGCACAGATAATCAGTAATACACAAAACCTCTAAGTTGAGTAGGAAAAGCAATATGCAAAAATAAAAATATGAAACTAAAAATCAACATGCAAGAAAAAATCAAAATAGAAACATGCAACTAAAAAAAACAATAGGTAAAAATGCAATATGCAAGCAAAAAGCAAAAAAGAAACATGCAACTAAAAAATATGACATGCAATGAAAAAGCTACACACAAATAAAAATAATAACATGCAAGCAAAGAAAAGTGACATGCAATGAAAAAAAGCTACATATAAATCAAAAAATCAACATGCAAGCGAAGAAAAGCGACATGTAATGAAAAAAAAGCTACATGCAAATAAAAAAAAGCAACATGCAAATCAAAAAGCTATTGTATGAATTAATCCTCTAATTAGACTATGTGCAATTTGTTGCATAAATGAAATATTAATCCAAGCCTAATTATGATCTAAGTGCAATTTATAGGAGAAATTGAAGATTAATCCAATACTAATTAGATTCTACATGAAATTTGTTGCATGAAATTGAAGATTAATCCAATCCTAATTAGATTCTAGGTGCAAGTTGTTGCATAAAATTGAAAGTCAATCCAGGCCTAATTAAGAACTAAATGAAATTTGTTTGTTTAATTTTTTTTCAGTCTTTGATCAATTAATTCCTACAACAGGCACATTAGCTCTTCTAAAACATGGACAGAAACAGTGACAAGCACAAAAACCAAGAAATTTGGTCTTCTGGAACCTGTATTTGATCAAAATCTCACAAAAAGCATTAAATTAGATGCACTTCATGTCGGGCTCACCAAAAAGTGTAACTAGGAATTTGGAATAACATATCAAAGCCTACATTATGCAACCACAAAACATAACAAGCTAAGAAATTAATCCTAATACATTCAATGAAAGAAGGAAAGATGAGATTTCAAATCAAAAGCGCAAACCACATGTAAAAATCTCCTTCCTTGACCTCCATTGTTTCTCTTTTTCCTCCAAATGTGTTGTGGATCTCACCTATAAAATGCAACTATGATAGAAGCAAGATGATAGCAAAATTGCTAGCGTGAGGATACTTGACATGTGCTTATAATTGAATGAGAAAAGAGTCCAATTTATAGAAACATTTGTGGATTGATTGGATGACTAAGATTGATTTAAGATTGATAATAATCAATAGATGAGATTGAGTGCACAACAAAGCTTCCATTCAAGGAAGGATGAAGATAGAAGAAAGCAAATGAGAAGATATTATGAGAATAAATAATAAAATCCTTAATTATCTTCTCATAAATACCAAATTACCAAGTTAAAGAGATAAGGGAGACAAAAATTAGAAAGTGGAAGAGCTAAGTGGGGTCATAAATAAATAAATAAAATTCATTTATTTCACCCACACGTGACAATAAATTAATTAGAACAATTGGAGAAAGGGGATTAAATAATTAAGTGAATTATTTAATCAAATAGGAATAGTTAGGATTAATCAATTAAGAACAAGATTAATTGACTAGAAGATGACAATGATGAACATTAATTAAATAATGAAGATTATTTAGTTAATGGTTTAGAAGAACAATATTTAAATAATTAAAAATTATTTAATTATAAAAAACTAGAAGAAGGGTATTAATACTAATTAAATAATTAAAATTATTTAATCAATTTAGACGAAAAAAGTTAGGGAAAAGTGTCGTTGAAGGCATTTCACATGGACTACATATATATGTTTTAGTACATTTCAAACAGACTGTGTGTGTGTGTGTGTTAAGTTTGACATGGACTTTAAATTTATACATATGTTTTACTAATTCATTGACTTTTATTCCAATTTTTTATGGATTATTGTTGTTTCAATATTATACATGTGTTCATGTATTTTAACCTGAAAAATTAGCTATATATAATTTATGTCCAACAAATCATAATTTGAAAATTTATGTCCATTGAATCAAATATCCTACAAGAAATAAAAATATGTATAGGTTACTATTTACAATTTTTAGAAATTCATTAATTTATGCACTTTACACTTTACATTATTTACATTGTTTAGTTGGCAATAGAAGCATAGCTCATTAAACATTAAAATTGAACCAATCAAAACTGTAAGAAATGTTAAACATATAACTTTCAAATTGTAGCAATAGGAACTTATAGCATATAACATTAAAATTGAAGCAGTTTAGAAACCTATAACATTACAATTGTAAAAATAGGAACTTATAATATATAATTAAAATTAGATTAATTTACACTTCTATAATAAATATTTTTTGATATCGAAAGCAACATAACAAGGGTATTGTCCCTATAGCATCCATAGCTTGAAGGCATCCAAAAACAATAGCAAAACTACAACAAAAGTCACAACAGTTCAACAACAGTAAACATAACTATCTAAATAGTAACCAAAGTACATAGCATCAACTAACAAAGAAACATTCTATAATAACCTGGTAAGTTTATCGGAGGAGCCAATATCATGTAAACAAAAAGAAAAAATAAAAAAGAAAAAAGAAAAAAGAAAGTCTCATATAACACTAAGCATTACAAATTTTTGACACCCTAGCCCACTTACAACATGGCACTATTCCAATCCTCAGTTAGGAACTTAAACAATTTCCTATGAATGTCATCCTCACCTGTAGCATCACCAAGTACCTTTTCCTATATTAAACAAAGTGAAGTTCTCGAACTATGCATAACCCTAAGCTTGAATTTGCATATGCTTGATTCTAGCTCAATAATTATATATTTTATGTTGCATAGTTCCTCCCCCATATCCTTCAGCTCTTTCTCAACCTTCTAATGTTCCACACAACTCTCACCCACAAAATTCATCTTCACATCTTCCTCCATGACATGGCCCAATTTTTGTTAATTGACTTCTCTAGTTCTCATCCAAATACTCTCCACCACCATCAACATTCCCTTCATCCTCTTTTTCTTCATAATCTCCTCCCTACTCCTCTTCCCTATCTTTCAAACCATAATTAACCAAATTTAATGTCTTACCCTTCCCAAAATCACAAGAGGAAAATCTATTCGACCATCCCCTACCTTCATTCCTACTGCACTCCCTTTCCTCCTCTTCCTCCTTACTTGAATCATCTAAAATTGTTATCTTCTTGTGGCTCAATTTATTCCATTTCTTCTTGCTAGTTGAGGCCTTTTGGGTATTAGGCATATCTATTTCTATGATTACCACTAAATTTGAAGGGCTTTTAGGGAAAGCCATGAAAGCAAACTCTAAATGAGGAATTTGCAATGTTTGTTCTAAGCACTAGGTGCACCAATATCAAGGGGGATGCAGTCATGGTAGGGGCTTCCATAACCACAATGTTCCTAGGTGAACAGAGGGCAAGATGAAATCAATATAGCTTGTAAATCAAACCCTAGTGCAAGGGAACTAACTTTTTATCTTTCTTTTTTGGATCTAGGGCCTCTTTAATAGAGTGTTCTAAGGAGTGAAATAGATAGAAGGGAAAAGAGATGATGTCATGGTTCTTAAAATGATTTAGGAGTGGCATATGGTAGAAGTTATAGACTTTATAATGACCTTCAAGAGTAAATTACTTCATTATCATTAAGCATACCATTTACTAGTGGTCAGGTAGTTCTTCTCTCGCATATCCACCTTGCAACTTTATAGGGGCTTCATTCCCATGAAAGAACTAGTTAATACTTGCACTATTCACTACATGGATTTTTCTCTTCTATTTCCTGCCTTCCATGGAGAGGCTAGTCACCTACATAATCATTTCCTTACTGACCTCAAATGAAATTCCTCCCACAGTGACCCACTTGTTCACCCAAGGTACAGAGAAAATTGAATCGACAATTCTTCATGAAACCCTTGCATCAGTTCAAGGTACCCATAAACCCCTCCTTCCTTACAAATGTGCCACACAATTTCAATATTTTTAAGCTCATCCAACTTATACGGATCAGTATACACAAGGTCTCCTCCCATTTTGCGAGTAGTAAGAGAGTTTTGCAAAAAAACCAAATAAACAGAAGAAAAAAATGTGATTTTTTCTAGAAGTATCTCAATAAAATGTGAATGCAAGATTTGAATAGGTTATTGAAGTCATAAATGCACCAATGTCTTTCCTTAATCCCTCATGTGTGCCAACAACACAACATGAAATGCGAAGTGATAACTGAATTGAAATTCGTAGGCTTTCTTTCCCTAGGTACTAACTTATCATCATTACTCCAACTCTCACACAAGTCACTAAAATGATTCTAGTGTGTCATATCGTAGCAAGATAAATACACATGAAACATAAAAGGTGGGCCCCAGTCCACATCAATGCATGAGAGTTTCCAAAACTAGCATGATTGTGCCCTCTCCGCCTAGGAGTCTACCACAGTAGATTCCATATCATCTAAAGCCCTTTTCTTTTGAAATTCAAATTTTCTCGTTACCACAATCAAATTTGCAACCCCCAACCTAGTTTAATAGAAGTTGCAGGAGCCAGCTCCCCTAGAGATGTAAATTACCCATTATACTATGTAGACAAGGATTCTCCATGCAAAATTATCTAAACATTATTGCAAAGGGTGTCCTTCCTCTACCAACATCTTCTTCCTGCAATTTGGAGGCCATGCATCACCAAGGCATCAACAACCATATTTCCCTCCCTATAGATGTTAACAATTTCATAGTACTCAAGCCCCAAAAGCAACCTATGGATGTCTTTGATTATCTCCTCAATGGACCAGTTAGTCTTCCACAACCCCTTAATCGCATCAATTATAAGTTTGGGATCACCTTCAATGATGAAGGGTATGTGCACATTCATGAGGGACCAAAAAGTGGTGATATTCTAACTAAGTCTTGATTCATAGGCTGATTAAAAATATCTATAATTTTCAAATGGTATCACATTTTTTCAATCCAAAACATGCATCACATTCTATTCTTCATATACTATAGGATTAAAAAAAATCATAAATTTTTGACCAAGTTATGGTGGTTAGAGATATGAGTTTTTTATATTTTAAAAAAGGTATAGCAAGAAAATCATAATTAATTATTTATTTAAAAAAAAACAAAAAATGTGTCACATCTAGACATGAGTCTTATACTTATATCAAAAATCTTATTAAAAATATTAAGATTTGATTGTGGTTAGAGTGGTCAGATAGACACCTACTTCTTATGTTTTTCCTGAAATTTTAGTACTATTGCATTGAGATTTCAAATTTTCATCAAATGTGTGTGTGTGTGTGTTGGCAACAATAATGCAGGAAAATTGAGAGGGGGGTGAATAAGTTTTCACTAAAATAAATTAAACTCAACTTCAAATCTGATCAAGAACAACAATAGAAAAGATAACCATGACATCAACAACACACATAACACACAAATTTCTGACATGGAAAACCTAGTAAAGGGAAAAACCACTATGGGAACTTACCCACAATATGATGATAATTTGCAGTAGTATGTGAAAATATTACAATGGGGAATGCACATGCATTCAAGCATACTACATAGAGCTCACTGCTCAAAAATAGCAATGGGATAAAACCTTGGGAAGGCTCACTACCTTACAAAGATAGGATAACAATTCGGATTACATGAACTAAAAGAATAGCATCTCCAAATGCCTGATCATAGTTCTGGTTAAGCACACTGTCTGCACAACAACACTTCTTTATTCTTCTCCACACTATCGAAAGATCAATTCACTTGTTCACACATACAATACTCTTACAGGTCATAGACACAACCACAAACACACATCTTACATGATTACAACACTTATTTATACAATTCATCAACCTTAACTCAAAGGTTAGCTCAACACCTAAGGCCTAATTACAAAATTACATCACACGATACATAAATCAATATGCAGGCCAATACAATGTTGGCAAGGACACAACATGGACCCAAATCAAAACCTCAAACATGCAACAGAACCAAATAACTTGCCAAGATCATGCACACCATGCAACAACAATCAAGTTGGCTAGAAAGTCATATAACACGAAGAATACCACTGAACCAATAAAATATTCAATGCCATGCACAACGAATAATGTGGACCACTGAAACACATAGAACACAATTGAAGAACATCAACAAGCAACATGAATTCCTCCGCAACAACTTGGATAACTAGAATCATCATCATTACACCACCAGAGCTCAAGAACACTAACATAACATACTAACAAACTAAAAGATGCGCTTGTGAAGTTCCAAATCATGAACCATCTAAACTGAGGACACACACGAATGTCCCAAACACTCTCCAAAATTATCACAACATAAAGAATCAATTCTAGATCAATACAAACCAGAAATCACAACTCTATGATATAGAACCAATAGAAAAACCAATCATCACATTGGATAACATAACTCAATCAAATCACCTTCTAGAGCATTGAAGCTCATACTGAATCGACTAGAGATAAGTATCTCAAAACCCATTAATCCTTATTAGCATATCTGCAACCAAACCAACTCTTTGCAACACAGGAGCACAAGAACACAGGAATATGTCGACATCAATAACAACAACACATTCCAACAACTCTAATATCCAACAATATATATCTATATATATAACAACTAGTAGCTTAGAAACTACATTCAATTTTCTATAGATTCTATTCTTACATAGTTTTGAAATAATGTTGGTAACTTATTCAAATTTTTAGGTCAAGCTGCCTAACTTTATTTTTCTGATTTCCATTGCCACTTAAGGGCCTATTTGGCCAATCATGATCTTGTACACACCCCTAATGTATTTGTTCTAATTAAGAGGGTAACTTTGAGTCCCCAAAGTAAGGCCATCCATTTATCTTGGATGACATCAATGTAAAAGACATACAAATTATTATTCTCTCCCCCTTAGAACAAACTCACAAATCTAAACAACTGAATCACACATTGACTACTCTTCCTGAGTAGAAAAACCCACTCATCAATCCAGATATCAGAATAAGACTATTATGTCCACCGAATTGATGCAACTCAATGCATCTAGTTCACACCAGGAGGGGAAATCACCCCTAACTTCTCTCTCGGATATACAAATGTATCTACTGGAAAAGGCTTCATAAAGATATCTACAATCTATTCATTTGTAGATACATAATCTAATCTAACTTTTTTCTCATTCACCTTCTCTCTCAAGAAATGAAAATTGAGTTGTATATGTTTTGTGTTAGAATGCAACACCAAATTCTTAGAAATAGTGATAGCACTTGAATTGTCACAATATATAACAGTAGGCTCATTATAAACAACTCTAATATCCTTCAGCATCTTCTTCATCCAAATTAATTGAGTATAATTGCTAGCAGCAACAATGTATTCAGCTTCTGTAGTAGATAAAGAAGTAGTATCTTTCTTCTTACTTGCCCAAGAATTCAACTTATTTCCTAAAAAAAATGCTCCATCGATAGTGCTCTTCTAGTCATCAACATCACCAACCTAATCCGCATCTTTATAAGCACTCAAAGTGAAATCATCATTCTTCAGATACCACAAACCATAATCAAGTATTCCTTTTAAATATCTTAATATCCTCTCCATAGCAGTAACATGACCTCCCTTAAGATTAGCTTGGAATGTTGCAACAAGACATACAACATTCATAATGTCAAGTCTAGTCTGGGTCAAATATAGCAGTCCACCAATCATAGATCTATACAGGGCTTGATTAGCCTTTTGAGATTAATCATCTTTTGACATCTTGCATCTAGTTACCATAGGAGTTTCAACAGGTTTGGAATCATCTAACCCAAAATTCTTTAGTAATTCCTTCACATACTTTGATTAAGATATGAAAATGCCTCTATCAGTCTATGTAATTTGCAATCCCAAAAAGAATTTCATCTCACCTATCATAGACATCTCAAACTCTTTTTGCATATCATCAACAAATTTCTTACTCAAATCAACATCTCCTCCAAAAATAATGTCATCAACAAAAACTTCAACAATCAAAATATTATCATTATCAATCTTGAAGTAGAAGTTACTATTAGTAGTACCTTTACAAAATTTTAGCTTCATCAAATACCTATCCAAACTATCCTACCAAGCTCTAGGGGCTTGTTTAAGTCCATACAATGCTTTCTTCAATCTGCATACCATTTCTCCTTCATCTGTCAATAAAAATCTATCTGGTTTCTCAATATAGACTTCCTCTTCCAATTCACCAGTAAAAAGGTTGACTTCATATCCATGTGATATACCTTTAATTTCTTATGAGTAACATATGCAAGAAATAATCTAACAGCTTCAATTCTAGCTACCAAAGCAAAAGTCTCCTCAAAATCAATACCTTCCATTTGTGAATATCCTTTGCATACCAGTCTTTCTTCATTTCTGACAAATTCTCCATCTTCATTTGGTTTATTCTGGAACACCCATTTAGTACCAATTACATTCTTATCTTTTAGTCTCAAAGAAAGTTCCCATGTATTGTTCTTCTCAATCTAATTTAACTCTTCTTCCATAGATTTTACCCATTTTAAAATCTTTACAAGCTTCAGCAACATCTTTAGGCTCAATTTTGGAAATCAGACATGTCTCTTTAGCATCAATTCTTCTCCTAGTCATTACACCTTTATTTTTATGACCAATAATCTGATTGTGAATGATTTAATCTTATATACCCAGTCTTCTGATTATTCTAGTTTTCAGTCTCTTGAACTTCACCGTCAATGACATCTGGATTTGTTGTTTCTTCCAGATCACTCTATTTCATGCTAAGAGTTTGCACTTTCTTTGAACTAACATCTTGATCATTTGATTCATATCAGCTTGTTCTAATTTGCTTCTGATGACTCTCATCAACCTTCACATTTGCACCTTCCATTATTTTTCTCAATCTTTTATTGTAACATTGGTAAACCTTGTTCTTAGCAGAATATCCCAAAATGATTCCTTCATCACATCTTGCATCAAATTTTCCTATATCCTCATCTCTTTTGATATAACATTTGCTTCCAAATTTTTTGAAATATCTAACTATAGGAACATTACCAAACCATAATTTATAAGGAGTCTTACCAGAATCACCTTTTATATACACCCAGTTGAATGTATACACAATAGTGCTAACAACCTCTCTCCAATAGATATGCAAAACATTTCCTTCAGTCATCATAGTCCTAGCACCATCCAAAATAATTATGTTCTTCATTTCAACAACTCCATTCAGTTGAGGGGTTCGTGGAGTAGATAATTGCCTCTTGATTCCATGCTCTTCACAAAAGGAATTAAACTCACCGAAAGTTAATTCTCCTCCTCTATCAGATCTTAGACACTTCAACTTCAATCATGTCTTTGTCTCCACTTTAGCTTTGAATATTTTTAATTTCTCCAGTGCTTTATATTTCTCCCTTAGAAAAGTGACCCATATCATTCTAGAATAGTCATCAATCAGCAACATAAAGCATATGTCACCCTGCAAGCTTCTCACTCTAGAAGGTCCACATAAATCAGTATGCACAAGATCTAATACCCCATTAGATGTATATAGTTTGATCTTGAATGAAATTCTTGTTTTCTTTCCCAAAATTGACATTCTTTACATACCAGATTAGTAGGCTTCACTATCTTAGGTAGATCTCTAACAACTTGGGTAGAACTTATCTTAATCATACAATTAAAGCCAACATGAAAAATTATCCTATGCCACAGCCAACTCTCATCAATTTGAGCAATTAAAAAACAATTATCACCAACATTAAGATGAAATATATTGCCTTTAGTTTTAGTTCCTAATGCAATTTCTATACCGGAGCTATTCAAGATCTTATATTTCCCATTCTTGAATTGTAAATCATATCCCTTATCAACCATCTATCCAACACTCAAAAGTTTATGCTTCAAACCTTCAAAATATAAAACATAATCACTATTATGCTTACCTCAAGAGAAATAGAACCTCTACCACGGATTACACAATCTTTGTTGTCTCCAAATCTTACTACATCGCCATAATACTTCTCCATATTCACAATTTTACCTTTATCTCATGTCATGTCATGTGAACAACCGTTGCCAATCACCCATCCATCTTTCTCTTCAACAATGCAACTTCTAGAATTAGCATCTACTAGATCATCTTCCTTGATAGAAATGAACACAAATTCATCTTTTGAATTCCCTTTCTCAGACTCATTATCTATCACACCTTCATCAACAACATAATAAAATTTATTCTAATATCTATACTTGTGATTAGGCTTGTAAGGCTTATCATACTTTGACACTCTTTCCGCTCTTTCAAGACAACTAGAAGAAAAATGACCAATCTTATTGCATGAAAAACATTTTAAAGGTAAATTCCCTTCATACTTACTATCTCCCTTAGGCAATCATCTAGCAATAAGTGCTTCAAGATCTTCCAATTTTTGTTCCTATTCTTCCATCTCTCTCATTTCCCTCTCATATTTGGAAACCCTAGTTGAACTTTCTCCCAGATCATACTTCTACTTCCCTAATACAGTAGCTTTAAATACAGTCTCGACTTTTCCATGTGATTCACCAAGTTCACTCAATTCAAAAGCACCAAGCTTACCAACCAGCATATCTCTTGTCACTGTTGTCACAGCCTAGATCTCATCAATGGCAACAACTTTATGTTTATAGGTAGGAGGCAATGATCTCAATACTTTATCTTCAATATTATCTTCTTCAATGAATCCACCAACACATATGATGTTCAGTACAAGATCATTCACTTTAGCCATAAAGGATGAAATATTCTCATCTTCTCCCATTCCCAGCAACTCATATTTTCCTTTCGAGCTCTGCAATTTAGCAGCTTCCACATGTTTGTCTCCTTCATAAAAGGTTTCTAGATTCTCCCAAATCTCATGAGTTGTCTATAGTCCCATCACATTGGTCATCTTTTCATCAATCAAGGCACTCAACAATTATTCTTTAGCTCTTCTATTATGTTCAGAATCCTTGATCTTAGTTGCAATAACAAGACCATTATGAGGAACATCAAGTATGCATTCTTTGTGATCTTCCAATAATCTTCTCCCAGACATTTCAAATGATACTCCATCTGGTCCTTCCATATTGTACAATTAGTTCCATCAAATCTCTAACTCTCCTTTTCAGATCTCCTCAAGAGGTCAAGCTTCTTCTAAAGGATCTATCTAGGATACCAATTGTTGACAACAACAATGTAGGAAAAATAAGAGGGGGGGATGAAACAGTTTTCACCAAACTTAAACAAATTAAACTCAACTTCAGGTCTGATCAAGAATAGCATTAGAAAAGATAACCACCACATCAACAACACACATAACACACAAATTTTTGACATGGAAAACCTGGTTAAGGGAAAAGCCACGGTAGGAACCAACCAACAATATAATGATACTCTGCAGTGGAATGTGAAAATATTGCAATGGGGAATCCACATGCATTTAGGCACACTACCTAGAGCTCACTGCTCAAAAACAACAAAGGGCTACAACCTTGGGAAGGCTCACTGCCTTACAAAGATCGGATAACAATTTGAATTACATGAACTCAAAGAATAGCATCTCCAAATGCCTGATCATAGTTCTGGTGAAGCACATTGTCTACACAACAACACTTCTCTGCTCTTCTCCACACTACCAAAAGATCAATTCTCTTGTTCATACATACAATACTCTTACAGGTCATAGACACAACCACAAACACACATCTTACATGATTATAACACTTATTTATAAAATTCATCAACCTTAGCTCCAAGGTTAGCTCAACACATAAGACCTAATTACAAAATTACATCACAGATACATAAATCAATATGAAAACCAATACAATGTCAGAAAGGACTCAACATGGACCCAAATTAAAACCTCAAATATGCAACACTACTGAATAACTTGCCAAGATCATCCGCAACACACAACAACCATCGAGTTGGCCAGAAAGTCATATAACACAAAGAATACCATCGGACCAATAAAATATTCAATATCACACACAACAAATAATGTGGACCACCAAAATGCATAGAGAATAATAAAAGAACATCAACAAGGAACATGAATTCCTCGGCAATAACCACAACGAATCGGATCACTAGGATCATCATCATCACACTTTTAGAGCTCAAGAAAACCAACATAACTTACTGACAAAATAAAATATATGCTTGTGAAGTTCCAAATCATGAACAATTTAGACTGAGGACATACACAAATATCCCAAACACTCTCCAAAATCTGCACAACATAAAGTATCAATTCTGGAGAAATACAAACCAAAAATCACAACTCTGCAATATAGAACCAACAAAAAAACCAATCATCACACCAGATCACATAAATCGATCAAATCACCTTCCAAAGCACTGAAGCTCATACTGAATCAACTAAAGATAAAACCCATTAATCTGCATTAGCATATATGCAACCAAACCAACTCTCTGCAACATAGGAGCACAAGAACACAGGAATATGTTGACATCAATGACAACAACACATTCCAACAACTCTAATATCAGAGAGAGAGAGAGAGATAACAACTAGTAGCTTAGAAACTACATTCGATTTTCAATAGATTCTATTCTTACAATAAAGTTGAAAATTGGGAGCTTAGCCAATTCGCCACTTGAAAGGTGGAATTCACTAAGCTCAATTGTCACTTGGAGGAATTTACATTCAATAGAGGAGGATGAACCTAATAGATCCAATCTTAAATCATGTAAGACTAAATACTATGTAGATTGATTATGATTGGAATACAATTGACCCTCTTTTGTAAGTTGACTAGTTGAATTAAGATTAAGTGTTGGAAATGAAGACAAAGTATGAGGAAAAAGAGAGCTACAGATTTGGGATTTAGTCATACACTTAGATCTGATAAATTTGAGATGATTCAAAGCTTCTTTGTGAAATCGGGCAAAAGTTGCAGGGATTTGTGTATCTGGACAGGGGCACCCCCAACTTGGTCCTCCGAACTTTTCGCTCGTCAAAAAGGGTTTTTCTGTCTCTGCAAATAAAGCTTAATTCCAAAAGTATAACTATGCACCTGCTTCCTATACACATAAATAAGAAGAAATGGGTTGGGAATAGGGGTTTGCCTAAGTCAAAACCCGGTTTGGAATCAACCTTGAAATAAATACTACAAATACTTGAAATAAATGATGAAAAGGTATACCTTCATATTTGCAAACATATGATTATGATGCTTTTCTTCTTAGATGTAATCACATATGTTGTATAAAATGGAATGAACATGGCAAAACCCTAACACACACACATGCTTGCAAATGAATGATGTCATGTTGCTCCAATGGATAGATGAAGAATATACAACCTTGAGGAATGCTTGATGATGAATGCTTGAATGTAGTCTCCTTGCCTTCCCCACTTTGTCATGCTATCTCTATATGATTGTATGTTATGCCAAATGAGAGGGGAAAATTCCTTATATACTTGCCTTTCATCAATTGTTCAATTTTTTGACATAGGCCAACACGGGGAAGTAATTTCCTACTCAAATTTGAGATAGGGCCTAAGGGCCAAAATAGGTCCTAATTAGGGGGGACCAAGGCATGGCGTCCTAGTATTGGTGAGGACCTGAGTGTGGCACCCTGGTCCTACCCTAGTTTGGGCTAGGATTGTTGCATAGGGGAGGCATAAATGAGTCTCAATCAAGCATGGGGATGAGACCGGTAAGGTGAGGGCCCAAAATTCAGTCAAAATTATAAGGCGTGCAATTTTAGGATGCTACATTTAACCCACACTTTAGTGGGAGTATGATCTTACCCAAATACTCACGGTAAAGTAGAAGAAAGAGGGATGAAGAAGATGAGGAATGTGGAGCACGATCATAAGGAGTATAAGATAACTAATTTTGAGGAACCAAGCACCCAATCTTAGGATGTTAGCTCACTCAAAAATATGCAAGGGAACATAAAAAGACACACAACAAAAGTTAAGAGTAACAAACAAGACCTCAATTCAACTAGCCAAAGAGACCTCGATATCGAAATGTCTCAAAAACCAATATCATTCTTGAAAAATGCCATCTCATGAACACAAGTGATCATATAAAAGAGCAAAGCAAGCATCGTCCATAAATTATCAATAGAAAAACTATGAGTTCATGAGAAGAATAAGAGAGAGCATGAATACACACTAGATGTGTTTATCCAAGTGATCCATGAGAAGAATGATGAGAGAGAGCATGGACTACTTGCCCCTAGATGTTTTTATCTAGGTGATTCATGGTGAGAAAGGACATGGACTACTCGCCCCTAGATGTTTTTATCTAGGTGATCCATGTGGGGAGGAGAGTAAGAATAGCCTAGTTGTTTTTAGCTAGTTCCACCCTCCTAGTGCTTGTGTCCAAGTGATGTTTGGTTTCAAGTGTATAGCACCTCGTGTAAGACTTTATCTATTTTTTATTGTGCTTCAACCTGTTTAATACATGTAATGTAAATGCAAATGCCAAGTAGCGAATCAAAAGTGTCTAGTTTTGAGTGTGAAGCATCTTGCTCTAAGAGTTTTTACTCTAGTTTCAAGAATGAACACCTCATTTAAGATAGATACATGTCTGGTTTCGAGGCCATCCTGTGTAAGTCTTCTCTCTAGTTTTAGTGATGCATAATCTCATCTAAGACATGTTGCGCCTATTTTTGGGTGTGAAGCATCTCGCTCTAGGAGTTTTTACTCTCGTTCTAAGGATGAACACCTCGTTTAAGACATGAGAAAATGATATGCAAAAGTAATATGATACAAAGGGAGTGATATGGGTGCCCCCCCCCCCCCCTTAAGATTTCAATATATCCCTATGTTGATGTCTTAAGGAAACTAGAAATAAGGATACCTTACCTTCAACACCAAGGATATATCCTTTAGGAAACAATGTCATAAATCCAAGCTAGAGATGGAATACTCTTCAAGCAAGGATAAGATAGTTGAAAAAGAGATATCTTGCAACAAGTGTAAAGGAGATTATTGGAGGAGAAGAGATATTTTCTCAAAAGATATCTACCTCCAAGAGGAGCTATCTTGAAAAAAACATAATATCTTCTACCAAAAGAAAGGAAAGATAACAAGAATTCATACATTCCTCCTATTTCTAGGTGAAAGAGATTCTCGATGAAGGATGACATACTTTTGAGCCAATGTGAGGAGTAAGTTTATGATAAGTGTACATTGCCAAATGAAGAACAGGTTGTAGCTAATGAATTACACCTCTTGTATAAGATAGAATCCTTGAGAAAACAATAGATTTACACAAAGAATGACACCAAATCATAAGAAAACACTATTCAACAAAGGAAAAATGGATCCTTAGAAAGGAGAGAGAGAGAGAAATAAATCATTACTCCCTAGGTGTAAGGACAATGAGAAGAATTACACAACTTCCAAAGATATATTATTTATAAGAGACATACTATTTCAAACAAAGAATAGGGCCTAACAATGGACACACATGTACGCACATGAAGGATAACTAAATGTATAAAAGGACATCATGTTATGAAAAATGCAATGCAAAAGAAGAGGTAATATTCAAAGAGAAATAGTGAAATAGAAGAAGGATCACAAAAACTTCTCTAAGGAGAGTTCATTCATAAAATGCATACCATTTTAAACAAGGAATAGGTCCTAACAAAGTAACAAACATGTTCTCGCATGAAGGATGACTCAATGCAAGAAAGGACATCAAGTTATGAATAATGCAATCCATAGTGAATATAGTGAAACCTTAGGAAGAGATTTTCCCCCAAGCATAGAGACAAGAATAAATAGACTATTATGTTGCTCACTAAATATAATTTCACTTGAAATTGTACCACCATGAATGATAATGAGCCCCCAATAGGTAGGCTGACACTGTCAGATAATGAGGAGCAGCATAATAGGAACTTGAATGTTATTTAAAATGATCAGGATAAATATGCTATTCATGTTCAGATGTTATTTTTATTATGCCTAAATCAATATAATGTATTTTTTATTTTCAAAGCTTGACACTCATTAGTAGAATGGCCATTTATTTGAGGATACTTGCAAAAAGAACTTTTAAGATGTTGTTTATGTTTCTTTCTTCTTTTAGGGAAAAGGAGAGAGATTAAATTGGCATGGAGAAGATTGGGAAATACATTTTCTTGTTGTAACATAAAATTGGAATGAGAAGGTGTGGATTCACTAGACAATGGAGGAGGATTTGTTGACAAAGGAAGAGGTTGGAAACCTAGCTTTTCACTAGAAAAGTATCATTTCATATGACTTTCACAACTTTGTTGCATGCATCCTAAAACTTGTCCATTGCATCCATGCATAGTATAAAGAGAGATTTTTCTCTTATGTGGAATTGAATTGAAGTTTAAAGAGGCCCAATCAATTTCTAGACATGATTAAAATTTTGAGTATCAAATTCCAACATCTTAGATTTTCTAGAAAAAGAAGGTGTGAAATCTAAGAACCCCCAATCCTCCTCTAAGAGTTCTTCTTTAGGAACTACTTTAGTAGGAGATGGTGTCTTTGTTTGAATTGGATAGAGGATTAAGGGAACTAAGAAATAATATTGCACTTCAATTGTATGGTCTCATCTAAAGAAAACACCTCATTGTTATGTGTGTAAGGCATTGCATGATAATTAGGATGAATTTTTTTTTCTCAGCAATATGAATTTTATTGTTTTTTATCTTTGTCGGGCTCTTCATTTTTAGAAGAGAGAACATTAAAATTATGGGAAATAACATCATCTTCTTTCTCTAAGGTATCTTTATGATTAAGACAATCAATAGGAAAGAGACTGTCATATGTAATTAATGCTTCATCTCTAGGAGTGGGGCTATTGAAATGAATAGAAGGTGATGTGTTGTCAAAAGAATTTTTAGGGTCATTTCAAATTCTCTTACCAAAATATCATCCTCTTTCTCCAAGGTATTCTCATGAGAGAGGAACATATTAAGATAATAATCTACACCATCCTCTAATGGTTCATCCCAAATAGGGAGATCATTGAGATAAGTGTTAAAAATATCTTCTTGCATCAAATATGACCTCCTTAGGGAGAGAAATTTTGGGAGAGGAATTATTGGTAGGTTCATAAAGGGGGTTTTCATATATCTTAAATCCTTTCAACTTAATATCTCCTTCTCTTGTAAAATTTTTTTTGACATTTTTCCCAATTAAGAAAAGGAAACTTGCAATGAAAGAAGTGAATCTAGATGCAATCCACAAGATAACTTGTAAATTAGGGTTTTTGTAAATTCCACCACTAAATTTATGTAATTCAAATGAGATCTAGGAGGGAAAATTTAAATTTTGAATTTTGAAATTTGAGAATTGAAATCGGAACTTGTAGGATAATTAAATAATGCATGATTCTAGAAAAAATGATTATTCAATTAAATTAAGAAAATAGTTGAAAGAATAAAGAACAAGCTATCATTGGGATCAAGGCCAAGGAATCCAGTAGAGGAATATCCATCGGATACTGACTCGGAGTCATCCTTTCCAATAAATGATGGCGACGAACTGGACGAACTAAATATTTTGGACCCCAGGTGCATAAGCCAATCTGCGAATGCCTTACTGGGAATAGTAAAAGGTACAAAGGGAAGAAAAAGTCACAAGGCCATAAGGGAGCAAAAGGCAGGGGAAAAAGGATTAGTAAGCATGCTCAATTATCTGAAAGTATCCAAGGGAGGTAAGCCCTCCCTTGAAGAACAATGAAAATTTCAACATGGAATATCAAGGGCCTAGCAGCCCCTGACAAGAGACGCTTGGTCAAGAGAGCCTTCAAAAATCTTGGTTCAGATGTAATATTGCTACAAGAAACAAAATTGAACTTAGACAAGGCACTGGACTTTATCAAATTTTGTGGTGAGTGGGCGGGTTCATTTCATAGTGCAAGGGGTTCCGCTGGAGGACTTAGATTACTATGGAATTCTTCTTATATTGAGATTGGCTCTGTGCTATCTCAAGACTACTGGATGGCCTGCATAATCAAATGCAAGAGAATGAATTTAAGCTTCCCACTATTTAACATTTACTGACCAATTAAGATTCATGAAAAACTCAGAGTATGGAATGAGATCTCACATCAAGCCAAGAATCTGATCTTGGGAAAGCTATAATGGCAGGTGACTTCAATGCCATACTAAGCTTTGATGACAAGGTAGGAGGATTAAAGAAACCCAACAAAGTTATGGTAGACTTTCAAGAGTTTGTGCACAATTGCAGATTGGTGGACATTCCTCCAAAGAATGGGAAGTTCACATGGAACAACAGGAAATTAAACTTCTCCAATATTGCAGAAAGACTTGACTGAATTCTCATTGGGGAGTGGTGGGTTTTAGGCAACTATTCACTCGAAACCACAATTGAACCACATAGCGGATCAGACCATTATCTGGTCTCTCTGGCCATTGCCCATGTTGCCCCGGGATCAAAAAATTATTTTAAGTTTCAAAACATGTGGTGGCAAGACCCAGCTTTGATGGAGCTCCTCAAAAAATGGTGGCTAGAAAGCAAGATTTTTGTTGGCTCCCCTAGCTTTACCTTTGTTAAGCGATTGCAGTTTCTGAAAAGAAAATTAAAGGAATGGAACAAACTAAGCTTCAAAAACATATTCATAGAGAAACTGCAGATTGAAGCTGAGTTGGAAGTCCTTAATAGCCATGTAATGGATAATGGAATGACCAAGGTGGAATTTGAATGTGAAAAGCAACTAAAAAAACAATATTTTGATTTACTTTGGAAGGAAGAGGTATTCTGGAAAGACAAATCCAGGGAACAATGGATTGTGGAGGGGGACATGAATTCAAAGTTTTTCCATGCCTCCATGAAGGGAAGGAACTGTATCAACATAATTAGCTTGATCATGAACAATGGTGGCATTCAAGTCTCCTTGGATGCAGAGATAGAGCAAGCTGTACTAGACCACTACACATAACTTTTAGGCTCTGGCAATGAGGATCCGACCTCCACATTTCCACTTGTCAATGAAGTCATCACATCGATAGTCACTGATATGGATAGAGAGATGCTTCTTGCTCCATACACATTGGAAGAAGTTAGAGTTGCCACTTTCACCCTGCAACCCAACAAGGCCCCTAGCCCAGATGGAATGAACACTGAATTCTTTCAAAGATACTAGGAATTCATGGGTCACAACATATGGCTGCTCATGGAAGAATTCAAAAAAAAGAGGAAATTTGTAAAGAAATTAAACCATACAGTAATTTGTCTTATTCTGAAAAAAGATGTATGCACCTCCATGAAGGATTATAGGCCAATTTCACTATGTAACATGGTGTATAAGATCATTGCGAAGACTATGGTGGAAAGACTAAAGAAAATCCTACCAAAGATTGTTTCAGAAAACCAAAATGGCTTTACACCTAGAAGGGAAATCGTGGACAATATCATATACGTGGCTGAAGTAATCCATATAGTACATAAGGAAAAAATAAAAGGCATGGTCATCAAATTAGATGTAGAAAAAGCATATGATAAGGTAAGATGGCGTTTCCTCACCTCAATTTTAGCAAGACTTGGATTTCTAGAGCCATGGATTGAATGTATCAGATATTGCATTTCATCGGTCAAATTTTCTCTCCTCATAAATGGCAAGATATGTGGTTTTTTCCCTACTACGAATGGGTTGCATCAAGGCGACCCCATCTCCCCATCTATTTTTGTGTTAATGGCCGAAGTATTGGGGAAAATTATCCTGAAGAAACAACTGGTAGGAGAATGGAAAGTGTTAAAAATCCACGATGATCTAGATGCATGCACTCACTCTCAATTTGCCGATGATACAGTGGTATTTGGGGAAGCATCGATTGAAGAGGAAAAATGCATCATAAGCATGCTTGACAGTTATTCAGAATGCTCGGGCTAGATAATGAAGAAAGAAAAGTCCTAATTGTTTTTCTTTAACATAAGCAAATAAATCTAGTTGTGAATTATAGAGCTAATGGGGATAAAAATCGTGGAGCTACCAATGAAATATTTAGGCATTAAGATAGACAAAGGACGTAGACAAACGAATGTATGGAAAGATGTCAACATCGCTTGTGAGGCTAAATCTGCTTCTTGGAAAAATTGGTGGCTCTCTCAAGCAGAGAGAATAACAATGGTCCAATCTCTATTCTCTGCAATTCCGATTTATAGCATGTCCTGCTTCAAAATGCCTTCCTCCACAAGCAGGAACCCTGAGAGCATATTAAGAAAATTCATATGGGAGGGTGCCAAAGATGTTAAATGGATACCTCTGATCAGTTGGGATACCATGTGTCTCAAAAAAGAGGAGGGTGGGGTTGGACTCAGGAAAATGGATCTGCAAAATATGGCCCTTGGTGCAAAACTCACATGGAAAATGTATCGGGAACCCGAGAAACTTTGGTGTAAACTTTTCAGGAAAAAATACATGGACTCCGATTCATCTCAGCATATTCTTATGATTGCCAATACTGAGCGAGGCTCTGCTGCATGGGATTTCTTATGGGAATGCAGACTGGTAATAACTGACCAATTATCTTGGCACATTGGAAACGGACAATCGGCCAAATTCTAGCATGATTCCTGGGAAGGGGAACCTGCTTTGAGTGATCTAATTTTGGACAAGGCATGGATCCAATTAGTGGAAGAACAAATTGGCTCCTTTGTGAGTGACTATTTCAATTGCAATCTAAGTAATGGAATTACGCACTGTTGGAAACGAATAAACTCAGGCAATCCACAAATGTGTGATGAAATCAATCACATCCTAGAAAAGAGGAGAATCCCTATATCTCAAACCGAAGATAGTATATTTTGGTGTTGCTCTAAGTCTGGAGAATACAGTGTTAAGTTGGGATATGAGGCAATTAGAGACAGGGGCTCAAAGGACTCTTGGCCCAACAAGATATGCTGGAATAAAAGGATACTTCCCAAAGTTGGTGCATTCCTATGGATAGCACTCCATAATAGAATTTTAACATATGACCGACTAAAACTCATATGTATACTTGCTCCAAATATGTGCATAATGTGCATAATGTCAGAAGAAATGTCCAATCACCTACTTTTCAAATGTTCAATTGTGATTGCATGTTGGAACTGGTTTTTGGATATGGTCAATTTTTCGACGGCAAGAAATGAGTTACTCAAGGATTTCCTCATTTCATGGCCCACCCAATACACATCAAAATGGAGTGACATATGGATAAATGGACCATAATTGATAGTGTGGCATATATGGAAGGAACGAAATTGCTAGATCTTCAAGGAAAAATTCGCTACACAAGAAACACTTATTGGGAACATCAAGAGTGCAATTGAGGAAGTAATTAATGGAAAGCCTAGGAAGAACATAATAAGTTTCAACAGCTGGGATAAATCCATAGAGAAAAAATGGCTACTAAAGAATGACATCACAAGGGTAGTGACCCATAAGAGTAAGATCAAAAGGAAACACATCAAATGGAAGGCACCACATCCAGATTGGACCAAACTAAACTTTGACGGTGCAAGCTGGGGTAACCTAGGCATATCGGGCTATGGAGCATTAATCCAGAATTGGGATGGAAATGTAATTGCTAGAACATATGGTTCATTAGGTTGGGCCACAAACAATGAAGCGGAAATATGTGCTCTCACTGTAGGACTGGTGTTATGTGTGGCAAAAGGACTAACAAAAGTTATCATTGAAGGGGACTTGCAAATTATACTTAACGGTATTGCTCGCTTTCACTTCCAATCCAGGAACCTAAACAAGTGGAGGCCACGCATCAAACAACTATTAAGTCAGATTGATTGCTATGAATTGTACATACATACAGGGAAGGAAATCGTGCTGCGGATATCCTTGCAAATGAAGGCATAGAAACACAAAGGGTGGATGTGATTTTCGATGGCACAAACATGCCTGCCAATGTTAGAGATCAAATTGCACTGGATATATCCCATAATGAAGGCAGTAGAACAGAGATTCCTGGTACTATTGGGAATGTGTTAGCAAAAATCTAAACCAACGGTACCCTGTCTCGCTACACTCCTGGGCCTCATTAGGTTAATGTGAGTGACATCTAACTGATGTTGTGTTCCTTGGAAGATCGAGCTATCCACATTGAGCCATGTTGAGGAGGGGAAACTTCTAGAGATGCAGAACGTTATTATATAAATTGACATTGCCTTGACGTTGTTTAGCAAAGCAAATACCATGGCGTACTTCAGAAGTGTTTCATGTGTTAACTGTGAAGGCCCTCTCGACTTCCAGATTAGGTACCTGTTTCACATGAAAGATTTCATTTATGATGCACTGATGAGGCTATTGGAGACTATTCTCAACGACCAAAGGCATTGGTGCGATGCAACTATCTATGTAACAATTCTACTCCCATTGGCAGACATTCTCGAATGCAAGGAGAAATTGGTGGTACTACTGGATGGGTTCATTAAGCCTGCTATGGGTGACTTGGCGGTGGATGCTATTCTACAGCTTCCTGGGGTTTCGTGGATAAGTATCTTGAAGGGATACTTCAAACCAGAGAATCATCTCCCATCAGATTGTTCAAATTTTGAGGAGTCGAGTGAGGATTCTAGTGAGGAAAAAGAGCACGAGTGGTACTTTAGAAGGCTGCAAGAGCTAGAGAAAAAAAGGAGCATCTAACTGCATTCATTGAGAATGCATGGGAGGTTTTTCGATACATAGTTTTCAATGATGATCTAAATCCATTCCCCAAGCTCACAGAATCCCCCGATTGGTGGTTATCGGATAATTCAACCTTCAAAGTTATCAACATTGGTGGCTATGCTGCCATTTTCCTAAATGCCATGTAGGGCAACTAGATGACTTTGCTTGCTAATAGGTTTGAAAATATACCTAAGTATGTATCTGAATCCTATTGTCACCATATTTTGTAATACTCACAGTGAACAACTAGGAAACTTCATATTGTAACTAAGTATTCGAAAGTAATATAGGGTGCTATCCCCATACTTGATAGCACTTACCCTTAAAAAAAATAAAAAATGCAATCCCCTAGGAAATTGAAAATGAAAATTATCCAAAAGAGATTGAATTTCAAAATTAGGGCCTAGTGAAAATAACCTCTTAATTTTAAAATTTAAATTTGGAATGTTGAAATTTGAGAATTCAAAGAAGTAATTTAATTTTAAAAATTAGGGCTCTTTTAGTTAATCTTTCTTTTTTTAAAATTTAAATTTGAAATTGTCGACAAGAAAATTAAATGTAAAATTAGGGGCTTGTAAAAAAGAATCACTTAATTTAAAATTTAAATTTAAAAATAGATCTAATATTGGAATTTGAAATTTGAAAAATTGGAAAATGCACAAGATTAATTTAAATTTATAAATTAGGGTTTGTTTAATTAACCACTTAATTTTAAAATTTAAATTTGAAAATGCAATTTGATCCAAGGTTGCAATTTTGGGTTTGAATTTTAAATTAGCAACCAAATTTGAAGAGGGAAATTCAAAATTTAAACAACCCACAAACTCAATTTAATTTTTATTTTTATTTTTTTTCTGATCGATAATTGGTCGAAACTTGAATAGCTTTTGACTGGAGCTATGAACTAGTGGGGACACAGTAGGGGCCCCTAGCCCCATTGCATATCTTTGAATTACTATTATTATTATTATTATTATTATTATTATTATTATTATTATTATTATTATTATTATTATTATTATTATTATTATTATTATTATGTTTGATTAGATTGACCCCAAGACCTTCCCCATCCTATGGAAGGCCAAGAGTCACATCTTAGAACTCTACTTCAGATGTCCCTATTGGAAATTGAACTTGGGTCTCCAAAGTGAGAACCCAGTGTTTTAATCAGTTAAGCTCAACCCCTTGGACAACTCAATTTAAAAATATAAAAAATTAGGGTTTATGAAATTAACTGCTTCATTTTAAAAATTAATTGTGAATTTTGACTTGTAGATGGAAATTTAAATTTGCAAATGGAATGAATGTTCAGATCTGAATTAATTAATCCAAATTAAAAAATTTGCAAGTTCAATTTTGAAAATAAAAATCAAGGTTTTAATGAAATCTAATTGCATACACTCAGATCTGAAAATAAAAATTAGAATTAATGGTGTAAGGAGTCGGATTCTCCAAAATGTAAAGTGGAAAATTGGGAGCTTAGCCAATTCGCCACTTGAAAGGGGGAATTCACTAAGCTCAATTTTCACTTGGAGGACTTTACATTCAAAAGAGGGGGATGAATCTACTAGATCCAATCCTAAATGATGTAAGGACTGAATACTAAGTAGATTGATTGTGATTGGAATGCAATTGACCCTCTTTTGTAAGTTGACAGGTTAAATTAGTATTAAGTGCTAGAAATGAAGACAAAGTATAAAGAAACATCAAGCTACAAATTCAAGATTCAGTCGTGCACCTGGATCTAAAAAGTTTGAGATGATTCAGAGCTTCTCCATGAAATCAGGCAAAAGTTGCAGGGACCGTGTGTCCGGATAGGGGCGCCCCCAACTTGGTCCTTCAAACTTTCCGCCCATCGAAAAGGGTTTTTCCATCTCTGCAAATAAAGGTCAATTCCATAAGTACAGCTATGCACCTACTTCTTGTACACAGAAAGAAGAAGAAATGGGTTGGGAATAATGGTTTGCCTAAGTCAAACCCAAGTTTGGAATCAACCTTGAAAGAAATACTGCAAATACTTGAAATAAATGATGAAAAGGTATACCTTTAGATCTGCAATAGATGATGATAATGCTTTTCTTCTTAGATGTAATCACATATGTTGTATGAAATGGCATGAACATGGAAAAACCCTAACACACACATGCTTACAAATGAATGATTTAATATTTCTCTAATAGATAGATGAAGAATATACAGGCTTGAGGAATGCTTGATGATGAATGCTCGAATGCTTGAATGTAGTCTCATTACCTTCTCAACTTTGCCATGCTATCTCTATATGATTGTATGTTATGCCAAAAAAGAGGGGAAACTTCTTTATATACTTTCCTGTCGTCAATTGTTTAATTTTTAGACATAGGCCGACATGCGAAAGTAATTTTCCGTTAAAATTTATAATAGGGCCTAGGGGCCAAAATAGGTCCTGATTAGGGAGGACTAGGGCATGGCACCCTAGTCCTAGTGAGGAACAGGGCGTGGAACCCTAGTCCTACCCTTGTTTAGGCTAGGATCAAAGGGCTATGTAGGTTGTAAGATGCAAATAATAGGTTTGGTTGCATAGGGGAGGCATAAACAGGTCCTGATCAAGCATGGGATGAGATTGGTAAGGTGAGGGCCCAAAATGTAGTCAAAATTGTAAGGGATGAAATTTTAGGATGCTACACTCACATATTTTTGAAATAATATTGGTAACTTATTCAAAAAAATTATGTCAAGTTGCCTAACTTTGTTTTTCTAATTTTCATTTTCACTTAAGGGCCTATTTGGCCCATCGTGAGCTTGCACATACCCCTAATGTATTTAGTCCAATTAAGAGGGTAACTTTGAGTCCCCAAAGGAGATCCCTTCAACTTGGTTGATCATATTACTATTGTCACAAAAGTTGAAGCTGTGTGATGAACAACCTTGATCATCAACCTTGTGCAACATGGAAACAACCTCCCAAGTGTGGGACTTGCGAAAGTGAGGAGTCTCCAGAGAAGGTTGCCTTCCTTTCCAATCTAAGTGCAGGTGTTGGACCAACCCAACATAGATAAATCCTAATATACAGATTTTAGTGGGGGAAAGGGGAAGAAGGAATGCATAGAAAGGAGAAAAAGGTTTGCTCCTAGAAGGAATGTGATTTCCCTATCTATAACTACACAAAACACAAATAAAACCACCCAAGGCATACACAAGATTCTATCCTAATTAGCTTCCTAAGAAAAGAGTGAAGGTTGGAAATTTGTAAGATGACAAGAGGAGTTGATTCAGTTCACAAATGGCATCCACAATGGGATCAACACACTCACCTATCCTAAGGAAAACAAATTAAAATGCATTCAGACAAAAAGGTAAAAAATTACACAAGTTGTAAGAACCAAATAAAGGCAAAGTGGGAAAATTCTATTCATGTGAAGGCAAGACAACATTTTATAAAATCATTGAAAACAAGCATTCTAAGATGAGAAAAAGAAAAAAGATCCTGAAAAATACTACAAAATTTGCCTTTATAGTTGAGGCATAACTCAAAATGGATCCTAGCTAGAAACCCTAACCCACCTAGGGTTAGGTTACAAAATATTAGTGGGAGCAAGGTTAGATCAAGTTGATTCGATCTGATGATGTGTGAGTATAGTCTCTGCAAAAAATGTCATCCACACCTGGGAAGAAGTAAAAAATCCCTGTAAAAGGGGAAATCTCTACACAAGATGTGTCTTAGTACACTTGCAAAGATAAAAGTCTTCACTCTATAATGAATAGCAGTAGAGTGGCATCCAAAATTGGGCACCTACATTGAATTTTGATTGGATTTGGGGTGTCGATCGAGTGAACAAATCATCTCAACCATCAAGACAACAACCACCATACACAGAGAATTTGAATGCTAACGTCCCCTACAAGTTTAAATTTCACCCACTGATCCTAGAAGGTGAGATAAGATGGATGCACATGGTCTTGCCACATAATTTTCCATTAGGCCCAATGAAAAATTAAAACGTGACCATCGGATTCCCCCTAATTGAAAATCCATGGCCAAGATCGTGCCACATGTCGGGTCAGTTCCACCCTTGCACCACACAAGCCCAAGATTATCAAACAACCAACGTGCCTCTGTGGGGGAAAAAAATGTCAGAGGAAAGGAGGCCTCAAATCCATGCTAGGTGTTGATCGAGAAAATGAGCCCCACCAAAATCACTGCCAAGGATCTCGGTACTTGACAAAACAAGAAGAGGGCCCTCACCGAGGCTTGAGCACCTCCTGCAAAACCGCCATGTAGACCTGGGCCCACCACCAACATCAGCACCACATAGAGAGCACGGGCATCTTGGCACTCAGCCAGGCCAAGAACCTCACCCCATCGATCCCCAAGTAGCATGAGCTACCTAGTGACATAGGAAACAACAACCTCCAAAAGCAAGCCATGTCACCAACCCGCCATGTCGGCATCAACCCATCCACCGGGACACAGACAAAAGGATCTCGACACTTGGTGGGAGAGGGAATCTCACCCCATTGAGTCCCATGTAGTTGATCACTGCCACCACCCGCCAACTAGTTGGTGCAAACATAGAGACCAACCCACTGATGATAACAGACCCTTTAGCTGGTTACCCTAAGTGACTTTGACTAGCTAGAGAGGTCAACACAAAATTTTAAAAAATGGAGCTTGTCGTAGCTGAATAACACGTAATGTGAATAACACAAGGCATGACTACCATGCATGTTAGTCACACCGATGTTGGTGTAACTATTGGCTCTATTCACTAACCCTCATGTTATGCACCTTCACATAACCTTCGTGTTATGCATTTTGTAAAAAATATAGAAGCAACTAACTCTATTGAGTACAATAACATGACGTGTTAGTTGCACTAACTAACATGATGTATTAAGCACACTAAAATCTTAGAACTGATCTCTACAAAGGTTGGTACAAAAATTGCCAACATTTATGGCAACTCAGAGGGGGCCCTAAGCTTTCTTAGGGAAAAGCCAAAAGTCTTAGATATCCATTCAGCATAGAGTCAAGGCTTGAACCAAAAATAGATGCTTTTTGTCCTTGCCATCTACAAAACGTAAAAAATTCCTCTACCATGCTGAAAGAGAATACTATGCTCATGTGCTTATTACAAACATCAATAACTGAAAACTAAATATAATATGCCAAAACACTTGGAGGAAATAAGCCTACACTACCCTGCTTTAACCACTCAATCTTGAAACTATTAAACAAAACCATTCAAAGATTGGTTAAAGTAGCTTCCCTCCTTAAATAAGGAGGGATGGCTTTCATGTCTCTGGAATGAAAAATAGAGTTGAGAGGTGAAAAGAAGAACCAACGCTAGTTGCAGGAACCCATGCAACTCACAAACAAACATACATAACCCAACAGTTGGATCAGACATTTCTGATTTATTCTTCACTTGTCAATTGGGCATGTGGCTTTACAAATTCATGCTTGGCCCCAATTATGGAGAGATATCTGATTGGGAAACCTCTTGATATGACAAAAACTAAGCGTCCTCTGCTAGTCTACTCAGGTTCAAACATCTGCTTCACCAAAATTTGATCATGTTAATCATAAAATCCCTACAAATCAACCCCATGACTTTCAAAGATCTAAAAGTCCTCCCTTGTTTTCTCTAAATATTGCTCAATAATAAGCTCACTATGAGGGGCCTGTCTGGAGTCCAAATCTGAACAAAATTCCTCCAAATCATCCCATAATGAGTCCTCATGTAGCTCTTCTTGGAGTTTTTGTAAAATGAGACTGATATGGGCATTGTTGCAACTCTCCTAGAGGTTTGGAAAAATGGAAAATGAGGTTGAACTGAGATCTCTCATTGCCCCACAGTCCTCATGATGTTCCTCTATCTTCAACACAAACTCCTCTTGCAGAGAGTACACCACTTCTCTAGGTGAACAAAGCTTTGTCTCTTCAATGTCAATAAAAGAGGGAAGGTGGTCAGAGATGACCAAGACTTCCTCCTCACTGCATATTTTTTTTGGTGTGCTTATTTGTGGCTACAATAGGTCATTCTTGATTTCTTCCTCCAACATCCTAGGTTCCTCAACTCCCTCTTCACTAACAATGGGTCCCTCTTCAAATATGTGAGGAGAATGATTTCCATCTACCCTCCATACAACAGGTATATCCTTGCAAAGGCAAATTTCATCAGAACAATAGGATAGAGCTAGAAAATATTGTCTCAGGGCCTCCAACTCAGGCTGCTGGAGCTGAGTTTGAAATTCAAACTCCTCATGAATGGGTTCCTCATGAAAACAAGGAATAGGTTGGACCTCCTCTAGAAGAGGCTCCCTATAAGGATACAATTGTTCAAGGACTGGATCCTCTAGAGGCTTGAGAGGTTTGTCTTGCCTGAAGCTTAGAATTTGTCCTTTAGGGTGGGAGGGGAAGAGGCCTTTTCCTACATGATTTTGACCTCTAGGGCTACCAATTGTTTGATCTCTTCTCTCCTAGTAGAGGAAAGTTGCTTTGCAAGAAAGTCCCCATGTTGTTGTTGAGCTTCAAATTATTTTTGTTTTTGTTGTTGTTGATAATATAATTCCTCCTCTTGTTGTTGATCCCATAGCTATTGCTTGATGTCATCTAATTTCTACCTAAAGCCTAGCATCCTATCTTGTATCTTATTTTGCATTTCTTCTATCTGACTATTTAATCATGACAATAAAGACTCTGCAAGGAGATCAATTGACTCACTATTTTGAGGTCAAATGGGCTGATAAGAAGGTTGATCAGTGGTGGGTGGGTGGCAAGCACTAGGAAAATTCCCACCTGCTGCTTGAGAAAAATCATTTGGATTAAAACTAGGAGAAGTCCTAGTTTGTTCTTGTTGGTAAACTAGGGAGGGCTGATTTGCATTTTTATAGAATGGGGGTGAATAAAAATTATACCCATGGTAGGAGCTCATATTAAAGCATTAAAAAGATGATCCTTGTTTACATAAAATGCTATGAAAAGGGCAAAAGATCTACCCTATCAAAGAGAAAAAATGATATACCAAGATCATCATAATTTGTTTGAAGTCAGATGCTTGAAGAAAGCTACCTCCAAAGGCTTGAAATTGAAGATCACACCAAATATTCATTTGTTCTGAGTGTCAAACTGCTATAACTAGTAGATATCATTGTGTAGAGTCGCCAGGCATGTTAAATGCTACCTCCAAAGGCTAAATTTTTTTATGGACACACTGACCACCAAAAACATGATGAGAAAGCTAGAACCAAAGATGGTTTAATCAGCCCCACCGGGTGTGCCAGAAATTATTGTCATAAAAGTTGAACCCGTCTGATAAACAACCTTGATCATCAACCTTGTACAACATGGAAATAACCTCCCAAGTGTGGGACTTGCGAAAGTGAGGCTGAGTCTCTGGAGAAGGCCGACTTCCTTTCCAATCTAAGTGTAGGTGTTGGACCAACCCAACACAGATAAATCCTAATTTACTGATTTCAAGGGGGAAAAGGGGAAGAAGGAATGCATAGAAAACAAAAACAAAGTTTTGCATCTAGAAGGAATGTAATATCCCTCCTTTTAATTGCACAAAACACAAAGAAAACCACCTAAGGCATGCACAAGATTCTATCCTAATTAGATTCCTAAGAAAAGAGTGAAGGTTGGAAATATGTAAGATGACAAGATAAATTGATTCAATTCACAGAGACATCCACAAGGGGATCAACACACTCACCTATCCTAAGGAAAACAAATCAAAATGCATTCAGACAAAAAGGTAAAAAATTACACACGTTGTAAGAACTGAATAATGGCAAAGTAGGTAAACTCTATTCATGTGAAGGTGAGGCAATTTTTTACAAAATCACATTAAACAAGCATTCTGAGATGAGAAAAATAAAAAAGATCCCGAAAAAAGACTACAAAATTTGCCTTTATAGTTGAGGCATAACTCAAAATGGATCCTAGCTAGAAACCCTATCCCACCTAGGGTTAGGTTATAAAATATTAGAGGGGAGGAAGATCAAATCAAGATGATTTGATTTGATGGCATGTGAGTATAGTCTCTGCAAAAAATGCCATCCACACCTAGGAAAAAGAAAAAAATCCTTGCAAAAGTGAGAAATATCTACGCAAGATGTGTCTGAGTACACTTGTAGAGATAAAATTATTCAATCTAAATTAAATAGCAGCATAGTGGCATCCAAAATTGGGCAGATGCATTGAATATTGATTGGATTTGGGGTGTTGATTGAGATAAAAGATCATCTCAACCACTGGGTCGACAACCACCATACACAAAGCATTTGAGTGCTAACGTCTCCTGCAAGTTTAAATTATGCCCCTTGATCCTGGTAGGCATGCGAAGATGGACACACTTGATCTTGCCACATAATTGTCCTTTAGGCCCAACGAAAAATTAAAATGTCACCGTCGGATTCCCCCATAAGTGAAAATTCATGGTGAAGATCATGCCACGCATTAGACCGGGTCCACCCTTGCACCACGTAGGCCCGAGATGATCGAACAAACAGTGTGCCTCTTTGGGGGAAAATATATCAGAGGAAATGAGGCCACGAAGCCAAGCTAGTCATTGATCAAGAAAATAGGCCCCACCAAAATCACAGCCAAGGAACTCACCACTTGGTCAGACAAGAAGAGGGCCCTCATCGAGGCCCAAGCACCTACCATGAAACCACCACACAAACTCAAGCCCACCACCCACATTGACACCAAACAGAGAGCTTGAGGAGCTCGACACTCGACCAGGCCAAGAACCTCACTCTGTTGAGCCCCAAGTAGCATGAGTTGCCCAGCCATGTTGGACACAACAACCCTTGCAAGAAAGCCACATCACCAAACCACCACATTGGCATCAACACATCCACCAAGCCACATGCAAAAGGATCCTGCCACTAAGTAGGAGACGGAATCTCATCTTACCAAGTCTCAAGCAGTTGACCACCGCCACCACCCACCACCACATGCCAGAAAATGATAAGGGACCCTCCAACCATTCACCCTAGGTGACTTTGATCGATTGGAGAGGTCAACAGAAAATTAGAAAAAATGGAGCTCGCTGCATCCAAATAACACGTAATGTGAATAACATGAGACACGACTAACATCCATGTTAGTAACACAATAGTTGGTGTAACTGTTGGCTTTGATCACTAACCCTCGTCTTATGCACCTTCACATAACCTTCGTGTTATGCATTTTCTAAAAAATAAAGAAGCAACTAACTATGTTGAGTACAATAACACAACATGTTAGCCACACTGAAATTTTAGAACTGGTCTCTACAAGGGTTGGCACAAAAATTGCCAACAATTACGCTTCAGATTTCCAAACTATGCTACCGCCAATTCCCCCATGTGCAACTATATTGATAACACTAAAATTATAGCAATAGGAACTCACAACAATTGTTAAATGTATAACATTAAAATTTTAGCAATAGGAACGTATGATATATATCACTAAAATTGGTCCACTTTAAATTGTTCAAGAATACCAAATTGATCCAATGCATTTGTATGATGGTAATGAATAGAGACAATCATGTTCATTATACTTGTATTTGACCTGCAAAATCAAATGAATGTAAGCAAATTAACTATATCATAAAAAATATTTACATTCAAGTGATCCTAACCATATTATGAGAATTTATTAATTTGTCACAAGTTGCATGCACAAAATTAGTCAACACAAACACCATGTAGTTGTGGGGGACATACAAGAAAAAAAAGTTAGATATAATTAGGAGACCAAAAACACTTGATTGTTTTCTCAATGTATGTGTTGAATATGATAAAAATATGTGTCATGTCATCACATTACTTAGATATAATTTGGAGACAATTTAAGGTCCTGGGTAATATTATGGCTTAAGGGATCTAAATAGGATGGTTTAAGGGGAGAAATGCTTGATCATTCTCTCAAAGTATGTGATGAATGTGATCAAAGTATGTTTCATGTGATTATATTAGTTAGGTATAATTAGGAGATGATTTAAGGACTTATGTAAGATGATGGCTTAAGAATACAAAATGATAATAAATCAATTTTAACTATCTATAATAAATATCAATATCACCAAAACATGTATTTAAATATATTAAACTATATATACTTACATTTATTTACTTATTCAACTGTACTATTTGCATCCTCTTTTTTTTTCAATTCATCTATAATTGTCTCATGTTCTTCCATATAAAGTGTCCATAACTCTTTTTTTGTAGGTCTCCCTCAATATCTAACTAGTTTTATATATATTGCCACTACCATATGTGAGTAGTGTATAATAGGTATAATATGTGAGTAGTGTATAATAGGTATACTAGGATTTTTATATGATTAACTAGAAGAGGAACAAGAAAGATCATTAATCTAAATATTGTTTATCAATGTTGCATAGTCACTATCTATGAATCACTATTTCAAATAAAAAAATTGAAGGCTATTAAAATTAAAAACTATATGTGAAAATATAATGCTTATAGAGTTCACATAGCTTGATAATCCCTATCACACTCTACTCAACTATTAAGCAAAAATATCTTATATATATAACATGTGTATAAAAAAGATAAGAAAAAAAGGGCAAGATCACTCTAGAGAGAACAAGGAGTGTTAATCATGTTTGCATATACAATTGTCATGTAATTACTCTTGAATTGGTTTGAAACAAGTAGACCCTTGAACTCTCATTTGGAAATTGATAACCATGACACTAGAAACTCAACACGATGTCTCTTCTTGTAACTATTAATTTAATTTTCAATCTTTCAATAAAAGAACTACTTAATTAAAAAATAGGTTTGTAGACCAACGTGCATCACTTTCTTCACATAGGAGTAATCTTTTCCATTGGAATTAAATGACCATTATATGCAAATCTTTTGTTGATGATTGAGCAAGGTAGATGGCTACTAGTAGGTCTAACCTTTATGCTTCTTTTACCAATGACACAACATAATTGTTTTGCCAATTCTATGATAATATAGAGATGCATTGGCCTATGATGTGTTTTATAGTACAATTCCCTTCCTCTTTTACATTGTCTTTCAAACCTATGGAGAGAAATAAGGTCCTCACAAAAAGTAGCAACCCAAAATCCTCAATAAAATGGAATACTAACATGGAGTTATCAAAATTATAATATTTTGGAGATGTGTAAGGGTGTCATGTGCCTTTCTCTTATCATGGTTATTTCCTTGTATTTGCATAAGCATCAAAAGAATGAAGGGTGCACCAAAATGCTAATGTGAATGCATGAGGTAATGATGCATCAACATTGAGTTGTTAGACTAACAACTTCAATATGATGAATAAACTATTGATCTTGAGAAAGATCAAATAATTTTGAAGTTTTGTTTTTGTTCACATTCTTTATATGGAGATAGAGAGTGGAGGGACCCACCAATGACATCATATAAGCATTCACCAATGGTACAATGCTATTTTATTCTTGGATTAGCAATATTTTGGAGATGTGTAGGACTGCCATTTGGCCAAGTAGATGTCATTGTTCATTGACCTTTATGTTGTGTGAATGAAAGGGCTTGCATTCATGATATATCAAAATTGGGGAATTGTGCAAAGGTGTTGAGTTTCAAACCACCAACTTCAATATGATGTGTGGAATGTTGATCTTTGAAAAAATCAAATAGTTTCAAATTGTGCTATTATGTGCCTTTTTTGTTCAACCAACAATCCTCTAGAAAGATCAAAATATTTACACTAAAAATAATAAATCCCAAAGGGAAAGTGTTGGATGCTAGTGATCGATAAGATCACACAAAAAACCTAGGCAAGAACATCAAAACACGAACTCTGCTAAAAGGGAGACCACAACTATATGAAAAGTGCATGACACGATCTTATTCATGAGGGACTAATTGGTCTAATCAAAGAGTGAATAATCTAGAGTTAAGTGATGTTTGCTCTTTATGTTTATTTACATCTCCTTTCTCTATTGTTGTCCCCTTGCATTTCTTACTTATACATAGTTCTCATGCCTTGCACATTGACTTATCATTTTCCCTAATCCATATCTACTCATATATGTATCCCTATGTGTATCCTTACCCTAACTATCCATCTATACACTTGTCTTTCAATTTATATAAAAAATTATCTATCCAAATTATAATTTAAAAAAAATGATAAAAATAAGCAACCATTTACTAACAAACATAATCAATAAAATATAAATAAACATTTTAATATAAAAAAAATAATAAAATTATTGTACATAAAAATTATTTGAATTTTAATTTCTTACATAAAATATTTATGATCTTAATTAAATTAATTATCTTACCATTAAAAATTAAATTTTAAATATTTTTTAATGTACGATAATATTTTAACCTTTATATTAATTTTTTTTATTGATATATATAATTTAACTAAATTAAAAACATAATCATACATTTATATTTACGTTCCTTTCAAAAGCTAGAAACTAAACAAACACCAGAAAATGCATTACATAATTTTAAAGGAGACTTGAGAGGTAATCTTCCTTGCTAAATTGAATATATTTTAAATAAACATCACAATATTATTACTGGTCGCTGATGGGAATAGAAAATATTTCCCACTTATTTGGATGCAAGGAAAGCATGGTACTTTATTCCGTCATTATTACATCACACATAATAATTATAGGCTGTGTCCCACTTCCAACAACAATGTTTAGCCTTCTTCCGAGGGAATTGGAAATTACATTGACCAAATTCAGACTTTAGACTTGTATATAGTTTTCAAATTAGAATTGAAAAATATCAAATGATTCATTATTATTATTATTATTAATGTGAAAGGTATAAGAAATAAAATATTAGTTTCTTTTTCCTAAGTAAAGATAATGTAGATTTCTTTGTGAAAGATAAGTTAGAAGAGTTGATTTGGTGTGTACTAGTTATTAAGGAATATAAATTAGAAAAAAGTAGGTTTATTTTTCGATGTCAAGAAAATGTAGAAGAAGACTTGGAAGAGTTGATTTGGGGAAATTAGAGGGGGATACATTTAGATTTCAGACTTTTATATTCTATCTGAGCGATAATATAGTTGTTAAATTCATAATCTTCACAATCATTATGCGAGGCTATAATAAAGAAAAAGTAGGTTTCCTCTTTGAAGTCAAGAAAATAAGTTAGAAGACAAGATTTGGGTGGAGAAGTCATTTAGGAATAGAAAATTAGAGGGGGACAAATGAGTTGGAATCTAGTTTTGTCTCTTTGTCATTCAACTTTAAATAAGAAAATAGTTCAAATATCTTTGATACATTTCAAAATGATAATTAAGAGGTAAACTGTAAAAGTGAATACTTAGTATTTTTTTTAATATTTACTTTAATATATTGTCTTAGTGTTTGCTTTGAGATCTATAGTGAATAAGTTGACATAAACTAATCTTAATTCTAATTTTGAGCTAATTTATCTCTAATGCTATCTTATTCACTATCCCAAATCCAACTATAATTGTGATTTTATTATCTATGCATATTTACTATTGTGATTTCATCCACCTTAATCAGTTCTTGATCACACATTCCTTAAAAAAGCCACATTTCAAAATCTAACAACATAGTTTAAACATAAAAAATTCAAATTGGACACTCAATATTACCTATTTAAAGAATTACACTAGAAAATATAATAGGATTGTCATTTCATGTCTCATTTAAATTATCCAAGCACCCAAAATCGTTAAGAATAATCAAATACAACTTTCAAATTAGGAATCATTGTATTTGGTGTCTTTCATTCAACATTCATATATTTTGTTATTACTCATTTTGTCAACAGATACAAAGAGGTTTCACTAAGGTTAAAGGAAATGAAACATTTCAATCCTATCTTAGCAAGATTTCAAAAGTATTTATCTAACACCTTCTAAAATCAATGCAATTATTGACATAGAGGAGTGAATTCTAAAATAGGGCATAGGCATAGATAAGATCACATATTTGGGATATGATCACAATAAAAATTATGTCTAGCTAATTTACATTTCTTGAAGATAAATTTGTTAAAAAAATATGAAGTTTGTAGGTATTATCTAATGTTAGAGGTTTGATAATCAAGGATAACTTTAAGAAACCCTTCAGGGTAAAAGTGTAAAATCTTGGTGAATTTTTCATTTTTTGGGGGAAAATATTAATTTTTTTGCCAATATTTTTTTTATTTAAAAATATTAAACTTTTTTGCAGTTTTTTTTCAATTGCATAAGAACTATAGAAAAATTAAGGCAAATCTTTCATTATTTTTTGGGAAAAATTTAACTTTATTGGCAAATCTTTTTTATTTTCAAGGAAAAAATATTAAATTATATTGGCAATTTTTTTTCTATTGCGTGAAAAATGTAAAAAAATTAAGGCAAATCTTTCATTATTTTTTGGGGAAAATAATAACTTCATTGGCGAATTTTTTTCAATTTCATGAAAATTGTAGAATAATTAAGATGAAACTTTCATTATTTTTGGGGAAAATAACCCATATAGCAAACATGCCACATCTGTGTTGTAAGTGTACTACATATCCCTTAGAATTCACCAACAAAATCTTCATCTAAGCGATCCTTTCACATAGAAAACA